>NW_007247459.1:305137-319688 GCF_000164805.1 Carlito syrichta
CCAGAAGAACTGCCTCCGAGTGGTCTTCTCGCTGTCCAGATTCTCTGGTGCGGGTCCTAACCCACCCTTGGTCAGTGCTGGTCACCGACAACTTTCTTAGAATTTTGTTAAGCCTTAAGTAAATAAAAATATTATATCCATCTAAAATATACCCATCTATCATCTGTCTGTCTGCCTGCCCAACTACCTATCAGCTGTCATCAATCTATACTCTCTCTCTCTTGTTCATCTTCCCATCTACATATCTACCTATCTGCTTATCTTTATAGCTTTTTTTTTTTTTTTGAGTCGGAATCTCACTCTGTCGCCCAGGCTGGAGTGCAGAGGTACACTCACGGCTACCCCAGCGTCGACCGGCTGAGCTCAGTCGATCCTTCTGCCTCAGCCTTCCAAGAAACTGGAACTACGGGTGCATGCTACCATGCTCAGCTAATTTTTTTATCTATTGTAGAGACGAGGTCTCACCACGTTGCTTGGGCTGGTCTCAAAACTACAGGTTTAGGCAATCCTCTCGCCTCGGCCTCCCAAAATCCTGGGATGAATAGGCTTGAGCCACCGTATCCAGACCTGTTTATCTTTCGATTTTGTCTGTGTCTGTTTCTTTATCTGTCTGTCTTATCTATGTAGATGTCTAATGTTTCTGTCTTTCCTTCTGTCATTCTATCTATTTCTATATGCTTCCATCCATCCATTCACCTATCCACTCATTCATTCTTCTATGTTTCTGGGTATCTATTTGTTGGTATGTCGTATGTCTTTGTGCTATCTATCTGCCCGTTTAGCTATCTGTCTCTTTATCTTAGTAACTCTTGTTTTTTTAATGTCTTTCCATCTGTGGATCTCTATGTCAGATTGTCTCTCTATACGCCTATGAATGTATCCATCTGATTGTCTGCCTTTTATCTGTCTATCCACAACCTATCTATCATATCTCTCCCTCCTTCCCTTCTTTCCTTCCTCTCTCTACGCCTTTCTGTCTGTCTGCTTCAGTTCCTAGTGACTGTCAATCTCCCTAACAATCTAATTTATCTCACCCAATCTATCTACCTATCACTACACTGTCATGGTGCTTGACATAAAGCAGAGTCTCAATAACTGTCGGTTTTTCCCTTTTTCATTTCCTTTCACTCCTTCATTGCTCTATTTCTATAATCAACTGCTATTAACTGAGTCATTGCTCTGTGCCATGTACCAGGATACAACTTAAAATCAGGCATGGTCTCTACCTTTTAAGAGTATTCAGGCAGGTGGTCTAAAAAACAAATTAAAGAAACAGTTACATCACGTAGTGCTTATCACTATGAGAGTGACAAGATGGTGTAGAGCACATGGGAAGGGCAGCTAAACTAGGGTGGGGTGGAGGAGACAGTGAAAGAAGATCTTGGGAAGTGACACTTCATCTGCAAACCATAGGAAGACTGGCAATTTTGCAAAGAAGTAGAGGGCTGGGCTCCATGTGACTGGGGGAGGGGTGTGGACACTGACTACAGAGCCAGAAAAACAGAGGAAGTGGGATGTATACGGATCTGGAAAACAACAGAGCAGGAACACATTTCAGAAACCGTAGATGTACGGAATTGACAAAATTCAGACAAAAGAGACCAAAGATGACCTAAATGAATGGAGAGACTTATATACTGATTTCATGGATTGTGAGATATACTACAGCTAAAATGTCAAACATATTCATATTTACTTCTAAATTTAATGAAATCCCAGTCAACATCCCAGCAAGATTCTACGTAGACACAGACAAGATGATTCTAAAATTTATATGGAAAGATAAAGGAACAAAATTACCCAACACAATATTGAGAAAGAAGAAAGTTAGAGGACTCCCACTACCTGATTTAAGATGCATTGTAAGCCTCCTATGGTGGACAGGACAGTATTGGTGAAAGGAAGGACACATTTGTCAATAGAAGAGAAAACAGATAACTGATTTTTGACAAAGGTACAAACAAAATTCAGCAGAGAAAAGACAGACTTTTCAAAACATGGCACTGGAACAAATGGACATCTATAAGTAAAATAAAATAAAATAACCTCAACCTACATCTCACACCATATTATAAAAATTAACTCTGAGTGGGTCATAGACCATGCATGCATGTGTGTTTAGGAGTGCATGTGTGAGCATGTATGTATTTATGTGTCCACATACATTTGTGCATGTGTTTAAGAATGTGTGTATGTGTTTGTAAGCTTCTTTGTATCACTGCATGAGTACCTATATGTGTATGTGGGGTTTGAGCAAATATACATACATGTGTGCATGAGTATATGCATGATTGCATAACTGTGAGAGTGAGAGAGTGTGTGAGAGGGTGTGTGAGAGGGTGTGTGTGTGTGTGTGTGTGTGTGTGTGTGTGTGTGTGTTAAAAAGGGAGGTAGGGAAGGGTGTCTAAGGGACATTTGGATAGATGCTCCAGTGGGCTGGTTGTTTATACTTAGAAGCTTCCAGCCTACCTGCAATAAGTTGAACCAAGGAAGTAGATGAAGTAGCTTTTTCCCATTAAAATGTGTGTGTGTATGTGTGAGCATGCTTGTAAGCTGCTTCTTGTAAGCTTCTGCACTTGTAAGCTTCTTCTGCATGCTTGTAAGCACTGACAACACAAGCACAGAAGAATTTCAGCTTCTGGGCTTTTTAATAGGGCCACACATGTCAGTGACTGGTAAAATTCACTGTTTTATCTAAGAGTCTGGTTCTTCAAATAGAACAAGCAAGCTTGCCTAAATAAATAAATAAATAAAAAGGAAAAAGGCACCCATAGATATCCATCATCCTGTGTGGCTTTGAACATTTTAAACAGATAACACTGAGACAGATGAATTTTTAAGAACCCACCCTGGTTTCTACAATGCCCTGACAATTTGATGACCTAATGGGTTAATCCACTACTTGTTTTCTTTTTCATTTACTTGGGTTTTCACTTTTAATTACTAGAAAGACTTATAAAAATCCAACAGGCATTCCTCACACTCCTGGACAATTTATGTCTAGTCCCTGGTTCTCAGTGCCTCATCTCTGAAATAAGGAGAGCAGTTCCTATTTTAACATGGTTGCGGTGGTGATTACATAGCACAGAGCTTGCCACATAGCAAGCACTAAAAAAAGTTAGGTATGACTATTATTGTTATTATCTATGTATTTATTTGCAAATATGTTCTTAAACTAATACCTTGGAAACCTAATAAAACCCTCTTAAACTTCAAACCTTCAGAAGAATTGCTTAAGTAATTTTTGTATCATATCAAAATAACTTAAAATTTTTAAAATGTTAGTTCTATGTTGAAACCATAGAACCAGTTGTTTAAGTCAAGGAAGAAACTGCATTTTTAAGCAGAAAATTTATTTGCTTACTCTCCCTTGAGGAAAGAATGATAAAACCAATTTCACTCAAACACTAAGCATTGGCTCAAGACCAAATAAGCAGCTTTGAAGTCCTGGAGGAAATAGTTACAGCAGTTGGTTTCAACAAAGAAAACTCCTTTGCTATTGGTCAAGGATGGGGTGTTTCTTTCTGACCTGCACATTGTCCCCACAAATAAGCTGCCTTTGACTTCAAGCCTCTCTAATTAAACAGCCAAGACCCTTGAGCACCTAGGCATAGAAGGAACATTCCTCAAAACAATAAGAGCCATCTATGATAAACCCATAGCCAACATTTTGCTCAATGGGCAGAAGTTGGAAGCATTTCCCCTAAGAATAGGAACAAGACAAGGATGTCCACTCTCACCCCTCCTGTTCAACATAGTGTTGGAAGTCCTAGCCAGAGCTATCAGGCAAGAGAAGGAAATCAGGTGGATCCAATAGGAAAAGAGGAAGTTAAGCTATCCCTCTTTGCAGATGATATGATTCTATACCTTGAAAATACTAGGGAGTCTGTCAAAAGCCTCCTTGTACTGATTAACAACTCTGATAAACTCTCAGGGTACTAAAATCAACGTGCAAAAGACAATGGCTTTTCTATGCACCAGCAACAAGCAAGCAGAGAGCCAAATAAAAAACACAATCCCATCACAATAGTCTCACACACACACACACACACACACACACACACACACACACACACAAATATCTTGGCATCCTCCTAACCAGAGAAGTGAAAGAGCTTTACAATGAGAACTACAACACACTGCTCAAAGAAATCAAGGATGACACAAACAAATGGAAAAACATTCTAATTCTACGCTCATGGATTGGAAGAGTCAATATTATCAAGCTGTCCATCTTACCCAAGCAATCTACAGATTCAATGCAATACTCATCAAAGTATCAGCTTCATTTTTCTCAGATGTGGAAATGACAATACAGAAATTCATATGGAAACAAAAAAGACCACAAATAGCAAAAACAACCCTCAGCAAAAGAAACAAAGTGGGAGGTATCACACTTCCAGACTTAAACTTAACTACAAGGCTACAGTAACCAAAACAGCCTGGTATTGGTATAAGAATAGGCACATAGACCAATGGAACAGGACAGAGATTCTGGAAGCAAAAATACAGTCTCTCAACCAACTTATCCTTAACAAAGCCACCAATAACAATCACTGGGGAAAGGAGATTATATTTAGTAAATGTTACTGGGAAAACTGGCTGACCACATGCAGAAGAATAAAACCGGACCTCCTACCTATCACCATATACAAAAATCAACTCTAAGCGGATCAAAGAACTAAATGTAAAACCTCAAACTACAAGAATTCTATAAGAAAACATAGGGAAAAATCCTTATGCATATCGGAGTAAGCAAAAAATTCTTGACCAAGTCCTCAAAAATGAATGCCATAAAAGCTAAGAAACTGAAAAGCTTTTACACAGCAAAAGAAATCATCAAGAGAATAAAAAGACAACCCTCAGAATGGAAAAAAATATTTGCAAATTATGTATCTGACAAAGGCCTAACATTCAGGATAAAGAAGGAATGCAAATAAAGTAAAGGAAAAAAAAAACCCATTAAAATGTGGGCAAAGGACATGAACAGGCACTTCTCAAAAGACACTTCTCATACAAGCAGCCAACAGGCACATGAAAAAATGCTCAGCCTCATCAGTCATCAGAGAAATGCAAATCAAAACTACAATGGGATACCACCCAACTCCAGTAAGGATGGCTATCTTTAATAGGTCAAAAAAACAACAGATCCTGGCATGGGTGAAAAGGGAGCACCTCTATACTGTTGGTGGGAATACAAGCTAGTTCAACTCCTATGGAAAGTAGTGTGGTGATTCCTAAAAGAACTGAAAATTGACCTTCCATATGGTCCAGTAATCCCTCCCCTGGGAATATATCTGGAGAAACATAAATCATTCTACAAAAAATGACACCTGCATGTGCATGTTTACTGCTACTCTAGTCACAATAGCAAAAGCATGGAACCAATCCTACTGCCCATTGCAAGGGGACTGGATAAAGAAAATGTGATACATATACATGATGGTGTATTGCGCAGCCAGAAAGAAGAACAAAATCATGGACTTTACAGCAACCTGAATGGAGTCGGAGACCATCATACTAGATCTACTACAGAAACAAAGATCTGAATATTGCATATTCTCCCTAATAAGTAGGCCCTGAACAACAATCACATGAACACAAAGGAAAGATCAGCTATCTCTGGGCACTGCAAGAGGAGGGAGGGAGGAAGGTGGGGGACACGTGATAACACAAAGTGTACCTGGTTCATTACCAAGGGGAGCGAGGGTCAGTTAGAAGACTGAAATTCACCTGCCTGCAGCCTACCTATGTAGTTAATTCTCACTTGTACCCCACATTCCTATCATAAAATAAAATAAAAAACAACAACAACAAAAACAGCCAAGGATGCAATCAGGGTTTCAGAGAAGGGGAACCCAAATGGAATAGAAATCAAGAAAGCGGAAGGTGGAGGAGAGGAGGAGAAGGGAGAGGGAAGAAGCAGAGAGCTCTGTTGAAAAGCACACATCCAAGTAAAATCAACATCATAAATTTTATGGACGCCATATTAGTTACCTATTGTGGTGAAATAAACTACCCTCAAATTTAAGGATTAAAACAACTCGCAATTATAACCTCACAGTTTCTGTGGGGCAGGATTAGAATGCAGCTTAACTCAGGGTCTGTCACAAGTCCACAACCACAATGTTAGTTGGGGCTACAGTCTTGTATGCAGGCTCAACAAGGAATGAGCCTCTTCCAAGCTCACTCATATGATCACTGCAGAATTGTTCTTGAGGGTTGTTGAACTAAGAATCTCAGTTCCTTGCCACATGGGCCTTTCCACAGAGGAGTTGGCAAAGTGACTGTTGCTTCCTCAGAGCAACCATGTGAGAAGAGTCAGACAGGACACGGGCAAGAGGGAGGTCACATTCTTTGTAACCTGATCTTGGAAGTGACACCCATAACTTCTGCTTGTGTTATCACGAGCAAGTCACTATGTCTAGCCCACACCTGAGGGCAGGAGACAATGCAAGGCTGAGTGTCAGGAGGCAGGAATGGTGGGAAGCAATGTCAGAAGCTGCATATCAATGCCAGGGTTCAAGTTCATTGTGTAGGACAAAAAGCAGCACTCTCAAATGGTGCTGATGATCGCTCATAATTTGCCAGCCACAGTATTTTAGTTAATTGTTACAGAAAAATGTATTCCAAATTTGAAAAAGGAAAAAGTGATGATTTCTCAAGTCTTTGATATGTTTCTGGAATACTGACTAATAAGCCTGAATGATCCTATTATGAATCTCTTGAGAATATCACAAATATTTATCTAATAATTCAAAATGCAGAGAGCTTATAGCCCTGTACAGTAAGTCTTCAGAAATTAATAACTTATCATTTTTATTGCCGAGTAAAAAAAAGATACCTGGAAATTTGGAATTGTTTCATTGAACTATAGAGAGTAGGCTTAACTTAGCATCTGATTTCTGTATTTCTTTCCCAACTGAGTTTATAAATTCCAGTTACTCAAATGACCATGGAGCCAGATCATCTATCATTTTGATGACTTCTTTATTAGTGAGTTAAATAAAGCTTTGGCCCCTGATAACAGATGATTTTGTCTGAGAATTGAGCTTTTGCATGCTCTAGGAGGGCCCAGAATGTACAGAGGGAATTTGGTAAAGTGTCTGATAGAGACTGGTTTCCTGGCGTGGTCTTAACTGCTGGCACATATCACACACCTGTGGTGCCACAATGTCCGGTGTCTGTGAGGATAACAGGCCCTGCTCATTCCAGAAGGTCCAACAACTGCCCCGAGAGTGTGTGCAATTCTCTTGTGCATTTACACTTATGCTGTCTCATGGGGGCCTGTGTCTCTTCCATGGCTCAGCACCAGGGTTCTGAAGAGGTCCCAAAGCTGAGTCCTGGTGACAAGGACTTCCTGACTGGCCAGGCCAACAAATCCATGCTGCAGAACACATACTGCCAGGGTTCTGCAGAAGAAAGTCACATAGAGAGGGTGCAGTTACCATGAAAGCATTGCTGATTACAGGAAAGAAAGATCCAGCATTGGAGTATTGTACACACCAAAACATCGAGACTAAAACCCTCTTTGAACTCCTTTAGGATACTCTTAGTCTATGTGGATTCTGGAAGGCCACTTAGAGACACAGGACACACTATCCTGGAAGATTCCATGGCTCCAAGAGAAGCTGTAGGGGTGAGGAAGGGTCTCATGGGATGAGCTCAGAAAGGAGTAGCAGCAGGATGGGATGACAGGGTGCCCACCTGGGCAATGCCTCAGGCCCACTGACCTTGGCAGAGAGATGGAGCGAGGCCCAACAGGGAGAGGCCCTCAGCAGGCACAATGGGCTCTTCACTCTGGGTACCCCCACACAAGAAAACCACAGAAAGCACACCAAAAGTTCCTGGTCTCTGGGCCTGTCCCCCAGGGCAGTGGTCACCAATTGAGCCCTGAGAACCCCTGGGGAAACACATTTGGTTTTTTAAGGGGATACAAACAAAAGAGGCTTTTTTTAACTTTTAAATTTTTTTATTTTAAAATTGTGGGGTACAATTCAGAGTTCGGTATACAAATATTCATTGTGCAGGTACCCTTGCTGATGAGGTGTGCTCCCCCTTCCCCAGGCAGATTTAGACTACATTCACTCCCACCTCCACCCCCACCCTAGTTTCCCGCTACTGTTGATCCTTTTCTTATAGTATTACGGTAGTTGTTCATGGTTCACTTATGAGTGAGAACATGTGATACTCAGTTCTCTGTTTCTGTGAAAGATCACTCAGTATTATAGTCTTTAATTCTATCCAGGTTGCTGCGAAGTTCATGATTTTGTTCTTCTTTGTGGCTGCATAACATCCCATTGTGTATATGTACCACATTTTTAAAAATCCAGTCTTCTTTTGATGGGCAGCACAATTGGTTCCATGTTCTTGCTATTGTGAACAAGGCTGCGATAAACGTACATGTGCAGGTATCTTTTTTATAGAGTGATTTGAGTTCTTCTGGGTATATTTCCAGTAGGGGAATTGCAGGGTCATATGGAAGGCTGATTTTTAGAACTTTTAGGAATCGCCACACTGATTTCCACAGAGGCTGTACTAGTTTTCACTCCGACAGTGTAGAAGAGTTCCCTTTTCGCCACATCCTCTCCAGGAGTTATTGATGATGGTCATTCTGACTGGAGTTAGGTGGTACCTCAGTGTGGTTTTAATTTGCATCTCCTTGATGACTAGTGAGGCTGAACATTTTTTCATGTAACTGCTGGCTGCTCATATGTCTTCTTTTGAGAAGTGTCTATTCATATCTTTTGCCCACTTTGTAATGGGGTTGTTTGTTTTTTTCTTTTCAGCACGTTTGAGTTCCTTGCGGATCCTAGATGTTAGGCCTTTGTCAGACATGGAGTTGGCAAATATTTTTTTCCCAGTCTGTGGGCTGTCTCCCTGCTCTCTTGATGGTTTCTTTGGAAAAGAGGCTTTTAAGTAATCAATTGTGGAATCCTCAAATTCCATATGCAGTGTTTTCCTAAAATTCTTCTGTGGAGAAGATGCCTGCCCTGTCCTTTCTCACACACTATGTGGCTGTGGGTGGGAAACCTTCAGGAGCCACAAGGAGTGACCAACCAGTGACTACTCACACCTGTCTCTCTAGGAGCCCCTCTGTCGTCCACCTCATTAAGAGATCCTCTTCTATTTTATTTGTATGTAATAATGTTCTTTTGATTAACTGTGCACTAATAGTAACAATAAATGATGATAATCTATAAGAAATGTTTTAACACACATGTACTTTTATAGGTCTGTATAAAGATACATGAACATACATGCAGAGAAATATGATAGCATGATGAATAAGTGACTGTGAAGCAGAAAATTATAATAAAGTTCGGTGGGGTAGTGTGGAATAGAAACACCAATTCAAGGAGAAAACAAAAAGGAATAAACTTTCAAGGTGAAGGAAGCACTTAGCTATGGCTTTTGCATGAAATAGATATTTATATTTCTACTGTGTATGTTTTTTAAAAAGTTACAGAACTTTGCTATTTTAAAATGTCATTATTTAGAATATGCTAGAATGACATCTCTGAGTCCATATATAGTTTTGATGTACAGTGTTAGATGTTCACTTAGATCTGCAAGTGGGTACACAAGACTCTGATTAGCACAGTTAGTGTACTGAGTCACATGAGGCCTTATCCTGTGAGCATCAAAAGAAGAAGACAAGTTTGTGAGCATAACCAGTTGCTCCTGCAGTTTCTGGAGCTCTCCTGGGGCCTAGATGTGGAGCCTCTGGTCAAGATGGAAAGGCCATGAGAGGCCTGAGACCTAAGGAAGGCCAGCATGAGGGATGCTCAGACAGGGCCAGGTATTAACCAGCCACATTACCCAGCTGGGGGTCAGCCAGGTATTAACCAGCTGTGTCACACTGCTGGCAGTCACATGTGTCCAGTGGCAGAAGACCACGGGCTTAGCAACCAGTCTCATTCCTCCATGAGACTGAAATACCTGATGGAGCATGGGAGGCCCTTGGCAGACACAATGGGCTCTTCACTCTGTGTACTCTGACAAAGGAGACCACAGAAAGTAGACCAAAATTCCTGCCCTCTGGGCCTGTCCCCAGGGCCACAGCCCTGTCCACTGCAAAGTGACTTGAGAGCAGTGCTGTCTGTTAACCTCACAACATAGTCATTCATCCTAGCAACTGAGTCCAAGTGCTGGGGCTGGGCCCGGCAGGAGAACGGAGTCAGACTCAGGCCCAGGCCCTCATACTTGGGAGACCTATGTCATCACCAAGATCTCCAGCAGTCCTGGGACCATGCAGGGTTCAGCAGGTGCCCCTGCCCTGAGCCGTTCCTCCTCCCCGAAGCCCTATGTGGGGGCAATCCCAGTCGACATACATTTTAGGGATGAAGAAACGGTGGCACAGAGAGCCAATCCACTTACTCCCTACATCTAGCCTTACAACCAAGCCCTGGTGCAACCAGAAGCTGAGCTCATGCAGTCTCTTAATAGATGCCACACTACACATCCCCAGAGGCCAGGGAGGCAGAAGCCGACTCTTAGCCTCCATCCTCCAGTAGGACTCAGCAGTAGGGACCAAGCAAAAACCAAAGCTCACCATTTTCTTCCTTCAGTGGTCTCTGTCCAAGGAAGGTGGGTTCATGTGACTTTCTATTTAAAATACCAGTTGAAAGAAAATGTCATGGTGCTCTAGCAGACAGTCCTTGGGCCTCATGAGCCTTGGTTCAGACTCTGCCCATGACAACTGGCAGGTCAGGAAGGGGGCTCCTCTGTGGACTTCATCAGTTCAATGATGCTAAAAGCACCAATCGATGAGTGAGTGTGGAGGAGGGAAGGCGAGCACACAGCCCTCACTTGCGCACTCAGTGTCCAGGACCGTGGGGACACACTATCACAAAACACACCAGGAGGCTGACACAAGGGGAAACCGCTGAACCCACTCAGCAGATGGGAAACCACGGCTTCATGAGGCCAAAGGATGTGCCACGGCCACCCAGCTAGAAAGTGGGGAGTGAACACCTGACCTAGGACCCCCACACCACAAAGAGCCCAAAGCTAATGCTTCACACAGGTCAAGGGACAAGCCTGTCTTGTCCAGCCCCTCTTCTCCCGACATACTGTCCCACAGTTTGGAACCAGTCAGCAGAGCCTGATTCCCTAGGTCAGTCTCAGATCCACAGTTTCCTGCCCCTTCTCGTGGCCTGGGGCTACTACCCAGCCCCGGTGCGACCCTTACATGAGTAGCTGCAAGCCAGGACTGCCGCCACGGAGGGGAAGAAGGCATGGATGTGGGATGCAGGGGTCTGGCCCAGAGAGGAGGAGGCCTTCTGGCCCTGCATGGCCCTGGGACTGCCAGTCTCCTGCAAGAGGCTTCTGTGTCGGGGCTGGGCCCTGGTTTCCAGCTGTCTCCATTTGGTTCCCCAGCACTCAGACCAGGAATGGGGAACTCACTCATTCAAGGTTAGATAACTCAGCTTTGCACATGGGCAGAAGTACCTCAGCAGGTACCTTGGGAAGCTGTGAAAGGCAACCCTGGTATTTCCATCCACACACTCAGATGAAATCCAAGTAACTTCCTTGGTACTGATGCAGGACCAGAGGCTTGAGTTTACAACCATGTTTCACTCATCCCATCAATGATTGTCATGCCGGGACTTGGGAAAGCTGAAAAGGCACAGTCCTGTCCCCGAGGAGTAGATCTCAGGGGACCAGGAGACAAGCGGAGGGTCCCTGGTACACGAATGGCTGAGAAGAAGGAAACAGAAAGTGGATAGTGAGGCTTCAGGGGCCCTGGGCCTGGGGCCCACCTAGAGGCGTCCCCTTTGCAGGGTCCATCCTTGGCCCTGGCAAACCAAAGGCATCACCTCAGAAAGCAGGGGGACAGGTGACTCCCATAGGGCTACCCCCAAGCAAACAGAAAACACTCTGGGCTGGGCTTGGTGCCTCAGCCCATAATCCCAGCACTTTGGCAGCCCAAGGCATGTGGATTGCCTGAGCCTGTGGGTTCGAGACCAGTCCAGGCAACTTGGTGAGACCTCGTCTCTACAATAAATCAAAAATTAGCCAGGCATGGTAGAGCACACCTATAGTTCCAGCTACTTGGAAGGCTGAGGAAGGATTGCCGGAGCAGGTTGAAGCTGGGGTGGAGCCCAGCAGGTAGATGCTGGGGTGGCCGTGAGTATGCCTTGAAACTCCAGCCTGGGTGACGGAGTGAGATTACCAACTCAAAAAAAAAAGAAAGAGAAAATACTCTGGAGGCAGGAGGTACCCCACAAGTGATTATTCTTTATGCACTCAGCCCTTATCTGCTTTTAAGAGTTGTGGGGAAGAAAGCTAAGCAAGTAAAATTTTCATAGAAAGCATTTTTAAGATAGTAACATGTTCTCCAAGGGCATTTTTTAAAAAGACAGTCTAATCCACATCTGTGTTAGTGTCTAAACTAATCTGCATATTTCACAAGTAATTTTCTTGGTAAAAATTTCAAAAGATTCTCAAGGAAGATTCATTCTGTGACATTAGAGCAAAAATAAAACAGCAATAAATCTAATAATCTTCAAATAAAGAATCCAACTGGTTACTGGTGACTGAAAGGCAAAGAACTGAAAGTAGACCAGGGAGATCCAGGCATGGTGGGGAAGGCAGCTGAGGGTGACTAGAGGGTTAGACAGGACCAGAGGATGGAGTGCCCTTCCTCAAGATGGTGTTCACTGATGACTGCTTCCTGCCGTGGTGAGTCTAACTGCAGGGACTTAAAAATGTGGCTCCTCAGATAACGCCGTCTCTGCTCTGGCAGTCAAGTCCATCAGTATTTTCACAAAGGGTCTTATAAAAGATCTCAGGAGAAAGCAGCATCCGGCTGGCGCTCAGCCCATCCTTCTGCATCTGATCTCAATTAACAGCTAACAGTGAGTGCCAACTGCAGGCTCCACCCTGTACCACAGGCCTCGTGCCATGACCATTCTTAGTTTCCTAATTTTAGCCATAAGGACACTGAGGGTTTGTGAAGGGAAGTATTTACTTGAGGTTATTGGCTGGTGTGTGACAGAGATGAGATTCATACCTAGATGCCTATCTAGATGGTCTAAATTCAGAGTCCTCCTCTTGACCACCTTAATATAATTTTTTGTGTGATGATCTCACAACCACAGAAAATGTGAAAAGTAAAGGACTTCATGACAGGAAAGAAAGTCTGAGGTCCAACTAACTTATGAGTTTAAATCATAGTACAATCATCAAGGGATGATAAGACCTTGAACGAAGATTAGCCAGTGGAGAGAATACTTACAGGGTCTCAAAGTTCACCTCCTCATTACTTATTAGTGACAAGGGATTTTTTTTTTTTTTTTTGAGTTGGAGTCTCACTCTGTCACCCAGACTGGAGTACAGTGGCCGCTCCCGGCCACTGCAGCCTCGACCTGCTGGGCTCTGGCAATCCTTCCGCCTCAGCCTTCCAAGTAGCTGGAATTACAGGCATGTGCTATCATGCCCGGATGATTTTTTTATTTATTGTAGAGATGAGGTCTCGCTGCCCAGGCGGGTCTCAAACCCCTGGGCTCAGGCAATCCACTCACCTCAGCCTTCCAAAGGTGCGGGATTACAGGCTGAGCCACTGAGCCCGCTGACAAGGGATTTTAAATAGTGACTTTATAAAGGGAGGGAGCTCTGGCAGAATCGACCACCTTAGCCAAGTGAACAAACCTATCACTAGTAACAGGTCAAATGACATGGGTACCCACTGATGTGCTTAAAGAGAAATGGACACAATGTTGCTTGGAATCCAGGTATGAAGAAAAAATCAGACAGATGCAGATTGTGAGACACTATACGAAACAAGAGGTTTAGATTCTTCAAAGATATCAACATCATGAAAGACAAACAAAAGCAGGATTTTTGGTTTAGATTGAAAGAGAGAGAACAGAATTCAGTGCAAGATACTTAACTGAAAACTAGACAGGGGAAAACAGTTATGATGAATATTTTGGAAACAACCAGAGGTATCTGAATAGGAACAGTATTTGGAATAATATTACTATATCAATGTTAAATTTCACAGTGATCATGGATATATTTGTTTCAAGAGTCACAAGGCAAAATAATTGCTATACTACCTACTAGATAAAAACTGTATTTTTGGAAAAGAACTAAGAGGAAACATTAAAAATTAAAATAATTAGTGTGTTAACATGATGAGGCCATTTTTCTTTTGCTTGTATTACTCTTATATAACTTTAAAAATCAGTCATGGTTGCAACAGACAGCGACAGGAGAGATACAAAGTAAATTGTGCACTAGTGTAAATTAAGTCACTTATGATCTTGACTCAAATTATTCAAGTAGCTTCCTTGGTGCTGTCAATCACTACAAGTCACATTTTTTATAAGAATAATGTCTACTATTCCAACTTCAAATTCTTTTTTTTTTTTTTTTTTTTTTAGTTGGAGTCTCACTCTGTCGCCCATACTGGAGTGCAGTGGCCTCTCCCGGCCACCGCAGCCTCGACCTGCTGGGCTCCGGCAATCCTTCTGCCTCAGCCTTCCAAGTAGCCGGAATTACAGGCATGCGCTACCACGCCCAGCTCATTTTTGATTTATTG
>NW_007247459.1:319708-349662 GCF_000164805.1 Carlito syrichta
TCAGCCTCCCAAAGGCGCGGGATTACAGGCTGAGCCACCGAGCCCAGCTTGATTTTTTTATTTATTGTAGAGATGAGGTCTCGCCAAGTTGCCCAGGCAGGTCTCAAACCTGCGGGCTCCGGCAATCCACTCACCTCAGCCTCCCAAAGCGTGGGATTATAGGCTGAGCCACCGAGCCCGGCTCCAACTTCAAATTCTAATGCAGTATGAAGTACATTTCATGAGAAAGCTCAACAGAATTCTGGGTAGCTTACACTTTCTCCGGGATTTAGACTGATTTCCAGATAATCTGTTCCCAGAACCACTGCCGGCTCTGTTGTTAGAGATGGTGACTACGCTTGTCCCTCCAGCCTGTCACGAGGACCCCAAGAACACAAGACTTACTTTTCAGACACCCAGTTCTCTGGAAGGTACGCAGTCAGGCACGTGGGTAAACGATGCACCGGCTGTGAGAGAAATGACCCATTGTTGCCTCAGTGGAAAGTGTGAGATCACAGCCCCTGAGAACACTGGAAAAGACAACAAGAATAAAAGAGAATGTTTACACGTATGAAAAAATATCACACTTGAAGTTAAGATGATCTTAAATATTCAGTAATAGTTTGGATGATGAATTATGTGTCCCTGAATCCCACTCTCAATGTGTGATCCAGCCCTAAATAGAGAAGGTCTCATCTGTGCTGTCTTGAGAGAAGTGACCATGGGTTCAGAATCTAGGGAGGCTGAAGTGCCAGGGGAGGTGGACTGTGCTACTCAGAGGGGCCCTGACATCTGAGATTCCAGAAGAGAAGCTCTGGAGTTATGTTCCTTGGGGGACCCTGAAGTCAGGAGCTGTTCATAACCCTTGCAGTGAAGCCCAGACCAGGGCGTGGTCCATAGGGATCACAGAGTTTGGGGAGGTGTAGGTATTTTTACCTTTTAATGTATTTTAATTTCAGCTGTGTCTCATTTAATACCTTACAGATACAATTTACTCTTTTACTGCTTCAGAGTGCCTGTCTTTTAATTGGGAGAGTTTAACCCGTTCCTTTATTTTTAATTGTAGGATATGAAATTAGGGTAGGGGGATGACTGGTATATTTGAACTTTCCTCCATTATCTTTAATTTTTTGTGTTTTCTATTTCTCAAGTTTTCTTGTTTTTTCCTTTATTGTATTTAACTAACTTGATCATTCTTATCTAACCTCTATATTTTTAGAAGTCAAATACATTATTTCTTCTAATATTTTCCTTAAAGTTATAACACATATATGTATATAAATGTATTTTTTCTATCCAAATTGAGAATTAATTTTTTTTTCTACTGGAAGAAAGTCTTTAGTAGTTCTTTTAAAATGATTTCATAGGCAATAAATTTTCTGAGTTCTTGAACAGAAATAGACACTCAATGCAAAACACTGAAAATCAATAGCCTGAACACTTTTGAAACAGAAAAAGAAAATTGGAAGTTACACTTCTTGATTTCAAAACATACTGCAAAGCTATTGTAATTAAAGCAGTATGGCATGGGCATAAGAACAGATTTAGAGTCCACTGGAATACAACAGGGAGCCCAGAAATAAATCCTCACATATCTGGTCAAATGGGTTTCCATAAGAATGTTAAGACAATTTAATGAGGAGTGGATAGTCTTTTCAACAAATGGTGCTGGAAAAACTGGATATTCACATGCAAAGGAATGAAATTAGACCCCTACCTTATACCATATTACAAAAATTAGCTCAAGGTGGATCAAAGACCTAAATGTAAGAGTTAAAACTATAAAAATCTTAGAAGAAAATATTGGGAAAGGCTTCATGATATTTGAATTTGGCAATTGTTTCATGGATATGGCACCAAAGAATAGGCAGCTAAACAAAAAAACAGATAAATTAAAGATCATCAAAATGAAAGCTTCTGTGCATCCAAGGGGGAGATGGGCAGGTTCTGGACACTGCTAGGGGAGGGAAGAGGGGAAGGCGACACGTGACAATACCTTGGGTACCTGGCCCACTATCAGGGGGAGACAGCATCAGTTAGAAGCCCAAACTTCACCTCCATGCAACCTACTTATGCAGTAAATCCCTATTTGTATCCCACAACTCTTTAAAAAAAAAAAGGTGCATCAAAGGAAAACAGGAATGGGAGAAAATATTAGCAAATTAAGTATCCAATAAAGAATTAATAGACATAATATATAAAGAACTTCTAAAACCCAGCAAGAAGACAACAACCCAATTTAAAAATGGGCAAAAGAAACATTTATCATAATACTATAAGAAAGGGGTTGGCAGTAACTGGAAACTGCCAGGGAAAGGGGGCCATAACATCAGTAAGGGTACCTGATCTCAAACCAGGCAAAGTGGGGACCAAAGGGAGGCCCAAACTTTACCTGTATGATGAACACTTGTTTATCTAATCCTGAATTGTACCCCACATCTTAGAAAAAAAAACCCCCCCAAAAAAAGGGCAAAAAACTGAATAGCAATTTCTCTAAAGAAGATATAAAAATGGCCAATAATCACATGAAAAGATGTTCCACAACTAGGGAAATGCAAATCACAACCACTAGGGAAATGCAAATCACAACCACAATGACATATTACTTCATACCCATTAGGATGGCTGTTATCAAAAATAATCCACAAAAACAAAAACTGTAGATAACAAGTGATGGCAAGTCTGTAGGACGAACCTGGAGGACATTATGCTGAGTGAAATATGCCAGCACAAAGGACAAATACTGTGTGATTCCATTTCCATGATGCACCTACCTAGAGTAGTCAGATTCATAGAGAGAGAAAGTAGAATGGTGGTTGCCAGGGACTGGGGGGAAGAGAGACATAGGAATTTGTTTTATGAGGATTTTCCCTTGGTTATATAACATTCAAGGAAAAATACATTTAAAGACATGGAGGGAGGATCTACGTTGGAACCTAGGATTTTATGGGTAGGCATGTATAGGCTCAGAAAATTCATTATTCATACAGTTTTGAAAAATTCATAGAAAAATACTCAAATAAAAAGAAAAAGGAATCTAATATGAAAAAGTGAGATACAAGCAGTAATGGTGATTTAGAAAATGATAAATCAGTACTTATTTGGATTACAAATCAATTGATTATTCTCAAAAAACAACTTAAAACCGGAATGATAAAATGAGTTACATTAGACTAATGTTAAAATATAAAAATTTACAGTAATAGTCATATTCATTGAAATAAAATTCAACATATAGGGCCAATTTAACCTTATACATTTATCATATTTAGAGTAAAGGAGAAAAATCAAATGATTAAAGATTTGCATTGATGTAATTCAATATCCATGATAAAATAAGATATCTCTTAGCAAAGAAGGAACAGAAAAAGAAGTTCTTCTCAAATGCCCTGAAAGGAAAATAACAAACAGTCCCATTAAAAGTTGGCAAAAAACATGAATAGACCCTTCTCAAAGAAGATATAGGGGCAGCCAACAGACGCATGAAAAAGTGCTCAGCCTCACTCATCATCAGAGAAATGCAAATCAAAACCAAAGTGAGATACCACCTAACTCCAGTAAGAATGGTCATCATTAATAAAACAAACAACAACAGATGCTGGCGAGGATGCGGAGAAAAAGGAACGCTCCTACATTGCTAGTAGGAATGCGAACTATTGCAAACTCTTTGCAAGACAATGTGGTGATTTCTGAAAGAACTAGTAATTGACCTTCCATATGACCCAGCAATTCCCCTATTGGGAATATACCTGGAGGATCTCAAATCATTCTACAAAAAAGATACCTGCACACATATGCTTGTTGTAGCTCTATTCACAATAGCAAAAACATGGAACCACCCGTGTTGCCCATTGAAGCTGGACTGGATAAAAAATGTGGTACATATACACAATGGAATATTATGCAGTCATAAAGAAGGACAAACATATGACCTTTGCAGCAATCTGGATGGATTTAGAGTCAATCATACTCAGTGATCTATCACAGAAACAACAGAGTACCGTTATGTTCTCACTCATTAGCGGACCTTGAACAATTATAATAGTATAAGAAAGGGATTGGTAGTTGAGGGAAGTTGCTATAGGAGAGGGAGGAGCACACCTCATCAACAAGGGTACCTGCATAATCAGCGCTGTATACCTAACCCTGAATTGTACCCCACATCTTTATAATAAAAATTTTTAAAATTAAAAAAAGAGAAATATGAAAAAAGTGAAAAGGAAAAAAAAGTTCTTTAACCTGATATATTTTTAAAGTACAACAGATATTATACTTAATGGTGAAATGTGGAATCATGCTGAATACATTTCCTTTAAGATCAGGAAAAAGATAAGTGTCCACTATCACCATTTGTCTTCAACACTTTCCTGCAGGTCTTAGCCAGTGTCATAAGGCAACATAAATCAATTATTAATTAATAAACAATGTAATTAAATGGCGGTAGTGGATCACTGCCAGTGGAGAAGAGGGGGGCACATAACATTAATTAGGGTACCTGATCCCAAACCAGGTGAAGTGAGGACCAAAGGGAGGCCCAAATTTCACCTGTACGATGATCACTTATGTACCTAACCCTGAACTGCACCCCACAACTTGCACAACTAGCACAACTAGTGCAAACTCTTTGCAAGACAGTGTGGTGATTTCTCAAAGAACTAGTAATTGACCTTCCATATGACCCAGCAATTCCCCTATTGGAAATATACCCGGAGGAACTCAAATCATTCTACAATCAATTAAGTTTCTATATACCAGAAAGACTTAGAAAATTAAACAAAAAATGCCATTTACCATAGCATCAATATGAAGCAATAATCCAATAAAAGTACACGGAAATCTTATGGAGGTAATTATAAAAGTTCATTAAAGTATATCTGAGTAAGTGAAGAGATAAATTAGGAGACTCATTATACTTCTGTAGAGTTAATATAATTGCTTAAGAGGGGTATGTACCTGTGTGTGCATATGTGTGACAAGTTAACTTTAAACTTTATTTAGAAGCACAAACTCCAATGCACATTTGAAGGAAAAGAAAAAGGCTAGAGAACAGGTCCCATCAGATAAAAAGAATTCTCATACAATGGCAGTAGTAAGTACAGTATGTCATTGGTACAGGGATAGAAAAATAGAAGCAGAATGGAATAGCAAACCTAAAAGAAGACCACAAATGTATATGGGCATTTGACATACCACAGAGGGTCTTAAATATCAGCTGGACAAAAATGAACTTTGTAATATGCAATGCCAAAACAATAATTAGGCAAATAGAAATAATGAAACTGGACCGCCACTCCAAACCTTAACAAAAAAATCAATTCCCATCTCAAGATTAAGCTATATAAAACTTAAAAGAGAATAAAGGAAATTTTACAACTCTGAAGTAAGGAAGATTTCTTAAACAAGACAAAACAAGAATACCATAAAGGAAAAGATTGATAAGTAAGACTAAAGTAAGTAATAAATTGTTTCTTATAAAAAGACACTATAAAGAAAGTAAGTAGACAAGCCTCATACTGGGAGAGGATATTTATAAACATAAGTGTTCCCAGAATTTTTTTTTTTTTTTTTTTTGAGTTGGAGTCTCACTCTGTCGTCCAGACTGGAATGCAGTGGCCGCTCCCGGCCACCACAGCCTCGACCTGCTGGGCTCTGACGATCCTTCCTCCTCAGTCTTTCAAGTAGCCAGAATTACAGGCATGCACTACCACGCCTGGCTGATTTTTTGATTTATTATAGAGATGAGGTCTTGCCAAGTTGCCCAGGCGGGTCTCAAACCCGCGGGCTCAGGCAATCTACTCACTTCAGCCTCCCAAAGGTATGGGATTACAGGCTGAGCCACCGAGCCCGGCTCCCAGAATATTTTTAAAAATATTTTTTAAATAGTAATTTAGTACTCAGAGTATTTAAAGAATTCTAAAATTGAATAACAAAAGACAAACAACCCAGTGGAAAACTGGGCCAAAGAAATTTTACAAAAATGGAAAAAGGAAAAAAAGTTATAAAAATAGAGAAAACAAAAACTTATGGCAATCTCCTTTTTAATAAAAAATGCAAATTAAAACCACAAAGAGATAATATTCTATACCTACTATAATGGCAAAAATATTTTAAATGGACAATACCACATTCAAGAATATAGAGAAATTGAAAATGTCATTCACTGCTGGTAAAAGCCAAATGTGGTACAACTATTTCAGAAAATGGCTGCCATGACCTAGTGACACTGAAAGCACACCTGGCCTACATCCCAGTGAGCCTACCACTTCTTTTTGCCTGGAGAAGCCCTTACACACGAACACCAGGAGGGAAGCTCAGGGTTCTGTGGCAGTGTTATTCCTGCCAGCATGAAAACCACTGGGTGTGAGTCAACAGAGGAATGAGTACCTAAGTCACAGCACAGTCACAGAAGAGAATCCCATGTCTCAGGGAAAAGGTATGCTCAGCACTGTAGGCATCAACACTGCAGGGTCTGAGACTACAAGGTTAAGGGAAAGATGCAAGTCACGCAAAAACACATACAATCTGTTTATATAATGTGCACAGAATAGGCAGATCCAGGTGGTGGCTTGTTTGGCAATATAAATACAGGGGATTTAGCCAGGGTGATCTCTGTGGGTGGGAGAAGACAGACTCAGAGAGGGAAAGGTACATCAGTGACCTCTGGGGAATGGTCACATTCTTGACCTGTGCGATGGGTGCATAGCAGTTTATTCTTTAAACTGTTCACATAATTTTCAATGCATGCTTTATTGTATGCTATAGTTTACAAAAAAAAAAAAAAGAGGGAAAAAGAGAACAGTTGCCTGCATAACAACAACAAAATATCCTAAAAGAACAGCCTGTGAAACTTCACTAAAAATATAAATGAAAACAGAATTAATGGAGAAGCAGACTGTACTCCTAGACAGGTAGATGATACTACAATAGCAATGCCTCTGTACTTGATCTTTTAAATCAATAGCATCTCAACAAACTCCCAGCAAGCTTTAAAGTCATTTCTAAATTCCTGGGGAAGAAATGTTAAACTAGTGACAGAAGAGGGCTAAATGGACCAAATTTTAAAAGGGCAGACCCTCTTAGGACAATGAACCTGTCAAAATAAAACACCTGCAACTTCTGCACCAACCGCTTTGGCTCAAAATACATCACTTGGCCCTAGAGACGGAGACTGAGAGCTTGTGTCTGTTTGGGGAGGGAGGTTCTGATGTTAGAGCTGGCCGTGTGGCAATAATGTGCCTACATGACCAGCGGACATAAAAAGTCCCAGATGAGACTCTGTAGGGCCGCTTGTTTCTGAGGCGTTCTTTGTACAGGTAGGTGGTTCTAAGAGGAAAAACCCAGCTGTACTGCCCTGCAGAAGGAGGAGAGTTGGAGGCAGCTTGTGTCGGCCTTGGCCTTTCCCCACTTCTCACTGTGTAGCAGGCTTTGGCTACAATGCAGGTTCTTACCTTCATGCTTGGTGCCTCCCGGCAACTAACTGCAGATGTGTATAGACTGTCCTTTGGGACCCCGAGTCTTCTTCAGCAACAGAATCTGCCTGACTGCCCTATTAGTGTCAGTGATGTTATGGCCATCTCTCCTTCTGTATCATTATCAAACACAGCCCCTCATTGAACTGCTCATGAAACCTGTCCACTTCTCTCTTCATCACTTACTCCATTTCATGTACTCTCCTGTCCCCTACATAGTCTCCACCCTGTCCCTACCACCTGACCGAGCCACAGTCACAAAGGTCACCACCCTCTAAAGACCACGTCACTGCCCTTTTAGCTCTTAAACACAGCTGGTCACAGCTGCCCTCCAGAACCTCTCTTTAGACAAGGTACCATTGTCCTCCATCTCCCCACCACCTCATTTTTTTGTCACTGATTCTTGTTCCAACAATCCAAGGGTATTCTTCCAAATTTGGGCCTGGTTTTGCTCTTTCTTTTGGATAACAGGTCCACGCTCATTAAATATTCATAGCTACCTGTGCTCAGTTCAAGTGACCCCCCAGTGTTCCTCTCTAGTCTTGTTCTCTTTTCTACCCTTCTGTCCACTGTTCCCTCATAGTATGACCACATGTACTCTCACTGGTACCTCAAATTTATTTATTTTCTTCTTCTTCTTTTTTAAATTATAAAGATGTGGGCTACAATTCAGGGTTAGGTATACAAATGTTGATTATGCAGCTACCCTTGATGATGAGGTATGCTTCTCCCTCCCCTAACAGTTTCCCTCAAATGCCAATCCCACCCCCCACCCCCAACAGTTTCCCACAACTGCCAATCACTTTCTTATAGTAGTATAATTGTTCAAGGTTCGCTTATGAGTGAGAACATATGGTACTCTGTTGTTTCTATGATCAATCACTGAGTATGATTGACTCTAAATCCATCCAAGTTGCTGCAAAGTCCATATGTTTGTTCTTCTTTATGGCTGCATAATATTCCATTGTACATATGTACCACATTTTTTTAAATCCAGTCCAGCTTCGATGGGCAGCACAGTTGGTTCCATGTTTTTGCTGTTGTGAATAGAGCTGCAACAAACATATGTGTGCAGGTATCTTTTTTGTAGAATGATTTGAGTTCCTCTGGGTATATTCCCAGTAGGGGAATTGCTGGGTCATATGGAAGGTCAATTTCTAGTTCTTTCAGATACTGTCACACTGTCTTCCAAAGAGGTTGCACTAGTTTGTATTCCCATAGCAGTGTAGAAGTGTTCCTTTTTCTCCGCATCCATGCCAGCATCTGTTGTTTATTAATGATGGTCATTCTTACTGGGGTTAGGTTGGTATTTCAATGCGGTTTTGATTTGCATTTCTCTGACACTGAGTGACGCTGAGCACTTTTTCATGTGTCTGTTGGCTGCCGGTATATCTTCTTTTGAGAAGCGTCTATTCATGTATTTTGCCCACTTTTTAATGGGACTGTTTTTTTCCTTTCAGCACATTTGAGTTCCTTGTAGATCCTAGATGTCAGGGTTTTGTCAGATATATAGGTTGCAAATATTTTTTCCCATTCTGTGAGCTGTTTCCCTGCTCTCTTGATGGTATCTTTTGCTTTGCAGAAGCTTGTTAGTTTGATGAGGTCCCACTTGTCTATCTTAGTTCTTAAGGTATGGGCATTTAGGCTTCTGAATAGGAATTGGTTGCCAGTTCCAATTTCCATAAGGGTGTCTCGTGTTTTCTAAGATTCTTACAGTTTGAGATTTTACGTTTAGGACTTTGATCCATTTAGAGTTAATTTTTGTGTATGGTGATAGGTAGGGGTTCTGTTTCAATCTTCTGCATGTGATCAGCTAGTTTTCCCAGCACCATTTACTGACTAGAACTGATTTCATGGTATCCCAGAGGTTTTGATAAGTGTTTCTTCATATTCACTTGTTTCTAGAAATCTTTTAATTTCTCTTTTGATTTCAGTGTTGACCCAGTAATTGTTCAGCATCATGCTGTTTAGTGTCCATGTCTTTGTGGGTTTTTGAGAAATGTTGATGATGTTGATATTTATTTTTATTCCACTGTGGTCTGAGAGTGTGCATGGCAAGATTTCAACCTTATAGAATTTGTTTATGCTTGATTTATGGCCAAGGATGTGATTGATCTTGAAGTACATTCCAT
This sequence comes from Carlito syrichta, assembly GCF_000164805.1. NCBI lineage: Eukaryota > Metazoa > Chordata > Mammalia > Primates > Tarsiidae > Carlito > Carlito syrichta. Next base: position 329,289 of record NW_007247459.1, read on the forward strand.
GTGGTGATAAATAGAATGTATATTCTGTGGTTGTTGGGTGGAATAATCTGTAGGTATCTATTAAGTCCATATGATCAAGCGTCAAGTTTAGGTTCTGGATCTCCTTGTTCATTTTTTGCCTTGATGATCTATCTAGGACTGTTAGTATAGTATTCAAGTCCCCTACTATAATAGTGTTAGAGTCAATATCTTTTTTTAGTTTACTTAGTAGTTGCTTTATAAATGCTGGTGCTCCTGAGTTGGGTGTATATATGTTTACGATGGATATTTCTTGTTGATGGATTGAACCTTTTATCATTATGTAGTGTCCTTTTGCATCTTTTAAAATTTTTGATAGCTTAAAGGCTGCTTTGTCTGATATTACGATTTTAATACCTGCCTTCTTTTGTGATGCATTTGCCTGGAAACTCATTTTCCATCCCTTAACTTCGAGTCTGTGTGCGTCCCTTATAGTGAGATGAGTCTCCTGGATGCAGCAAATAATTGGGTCATGGCTTCTTATCCAGTTTACCATTCTATGTCTTTTCAGTGGTGTATGTAGTCCATTCAATTTCAGGCTGATTATTGAAATGTGATTGTTTATCCCTGTCATGAGGTTCTTATAAAGTTTTTTCTTTGCTCGTTTTCTTTTGGCTTTAGGGTTGATATATGTGTGTGCTTTCAAGTTTCTTGTTACACTGTATTCTCTGTTGATTCTGTGTTCTGCTGTTCTTTTGGGAAGTGTGTGGTCATTCTCATTTTTCTTTTTTTCTCTTCTTAATACCTTTTTAAGTGTTTCCTGGTCTGGAAGCTGAATAATCTCTTAGGGATTGGATGCCTGGGAAGGATTTTAATTCTCCATCACTGATGAAGCTGAGCTTGGCTGGATAGAAAATTCTTAGTTGAAATTGTTTCTTTGAGGACTTTGAATATAGGGCTCCAGTCACTTTTTGCTTGTTGTGTTTCTGCTGATGGATCTGCTGCTAGTCTGATTGATTGTTCCCTGGTAGGTCTGACCTTTCTCTCTAGCTGCTTTTAGGATTTTTTTCTTTTGTATCTACTTCATGTAGGTGAATTACTATGTGTCTATGGGTTAGTCTTCTCAACTGATGTCTTGTGGGGGCTCTCTGTATCTCTTGTGTTTGACTGGTCACATCTCTGGTGAGATGGGGAAAGTTTTCTTGGATTACCTCCTGGAATACTTGTTCTAAATTGTTCTCCATTTCCCTTTCTTCTCTGGGATACCAATCAGGCATAGGTTTGGCTTCTTGATATAATCGCATATCTTTTGTAGGCTTTGTTCTTTCTGAGTCTTCTTTCTATGTTTTTTACAGATTGGGTTAATTCCATGTTCTGGTCTTCAAGTTCTGAGATTCTTTCTTCAGTTAGATTAATTCTGCTTTCCAAGCTTGTCATCTTGTTATTTATTTCTTGGATGAAACTTTTTATTGCCAAAATCTCTGTTACAAGTTTTTTCAGCATTGCATCTTATATTTCTTTTCTTTTCTTTTTTTTTTTGAGTTGAAGTCTCATACTGTCACCTAGACTCTGTCACCGCTCCCGGCCACTGCAGCCTCGACCTGCTGGGCTCCGATGATCCTTCCACCTCAGTAGCCGGAATTACAGGCATGTGCTACCATGCCTGGCTGATTTTTTTATTTATTGTAGAGATGAGGTCTCACTGCCCAGGCGGGTCTCGAACCCGCGGGCTCAGGCAATCCACTCACCTCAGCCTCCCAAAGGCGTGGGATTACAGGCCGAGCCACCAAGCCCGGCTGCATCTTATATTTCTTAAGTCTTACTTGCTCTTTCCATCCATTCCCTAATCCCTGTTGTATTCTGGAGCCAGTCGTTGGTGACTTCCATTGTTTGGGCACCAAGGTTTGATTTTTCAGGAGTTTTGTCTTTGGTACACTTGAAATTGCCTGCGGTCTTCCTTTGGTTTTTCCTCATTTACAGCAGATCTCTTGTTTTTCTCTTTAGTTCTGTTATTCAGTGTCATTGGGAGAGGCTTTCCCTTCTGATGTTTGCTCAGTCCTCTATTCTCCCCTGATCTGGGATCTGGATTTGTTCTATTTTGAAATAGGACGGTGGAGGGGAAGGTTTGCTGTCTCTTGCATTTTCTGAAATTCAAATAAAGTAGGGGATGTGGTGCTAGGATTCAGAAACTACTTGCAAATTACGGTGTTCACTTATTGTGGTATGTTTTCCCTGAGACCCACTCCTCACCACCACTCTATATGATGATGCAAAGCAGAAACCAATGCAAAAACAACTGAACATACACACACAAAAACATACACACACCCCTAAACAAACTGGAATAACAACAAAGTGAAACAAAACAAACAACAACAGCAACAAAATAAAACCAAGAAAACTAAACACATACACACATAGCATAAAGTGAATAGAGAAGAAAAACAGAAAGACTGGAAGGTAAAAAAAGGAATTCAAGTCAAACCCTCATACATATATTGACACACACCTTAAACTACAAAAAATGAAAATTAAAAAACCCAGAAGAACAAAAGAGCAAAAACATACCAACAACAACAAAATTGAAAGATGAACACCCAATTATTCACAAACACACCTATAAAGAAAATGACAAAAGAAGAAAGAAACAGAAAAAGAAAAGAAAAATATTTGGTGGGGGGGGAGCAGATCAAACCCTCACATACACATTCATGCATGAAGGAAAAATATTTTTAAAAAGATGAGCTGACAAACAGTCAAAAAATTAAAAAACAAAAACAAAAAACCCGTGCCCTTGTGGCCTGCTCTATAATTGTTCCTCATCTGAAACAGGGAAGAAGGAGGGGCAGTGGAGGTGGGTAGGGTTGCAGTCCTCCCCTCCCACTCTCATATGGTCAGGGAGATCTCATCCAGTGAGGAGGTGTGGGATTGTCTCTTCCCCAGGTATGTACTCATGGCAGGGGGGTGCCCCAGCCAGACCTATCCTGGAATAGAGTTCTCCTATTGTGACTGACGTCCAGGCTCTGCCTGGGTTTGTTCCTCTCAGTCGTGGCCCAGCTGTGTGGGTCTGACATTCAGAGTAATGCTGGGAAGGAGGGAGTTTGGGTCAGCTCTGGACTCACCACTGATCCCTTTGGGGTTCTTCATCCTTTTCTGGCCATGCCCTTTGTCCTGTAGCTGGATCAGGGCAGAGGGTGGGGCGCCTGGAACTCAGCACTTGTCAGGTCCCTCCAAAGTTTGTGCTTTCAGGATGTTCCCTCTGGGTCACGATCAATCCCTGAGTAGTTGATCCACTAGTCACAGAGATTGGGTCTATTATGCCATGGTGAGTGAGTTGGAGCACTTTTCTTCCCCGCCTTCAAGATGGTGGTGGGGTACCTTTCTTGTCCTCTTTCATGGGACTTTGCCTCTGGACTTCCTCTGCAGCCCTGCTGCCAGTGCCCTGCCAGGAACTGAAGTGGTGAGGCAAAGCCAGGAGCCAGCAGTCTCTCTCCTTCTGCACGGTGATGGAGAGCTTGGGGCGATATTTTCTCCACATAGCCTTTGTCCATTAAAAAAAAATAATAATGGCGCTCCACTTCTGCAACCTAGGAAGAGCCAGGGATGAAATAGAGAAGCTGCAGCACCAGCTGTTGCACCAGGGGCCTGGCCACTTGCTCACGAGCCCTGACTTAGTCTCTCCCAGCATTTTCTTCCCAGGGAGGGTTTGTTGATTTTAAAAAAAAAAAAAAGGAAAGAAAATGAAAATGGCGCTCGGCTTCTGCATCCTGGGAGTCACTAGCGTTCAAGTCCCACAGCTGTGGCACCAGCTGCTGCACCAGGAGAGCCCTGGCCTCTAGCTTCCTAGCCCTCACTCAGTCAGCCACTCACACATCCGCTCACTCACCAGCACGTACACAAAATTTTCCATACATTCACTCACTCACACGAGGACTCGTATAGTCCGACTGGCTCATCCGCCATCTTCCCGACCTCCCCTCTCTAATTTATTATAACCAAATCTATTTTCCTGTTTTTCAAGTCAATCAAGACTGAAAAAGTTGATTCTTCCTTGACTCCTCCCTCTCCATTGCAATGAGTTTTTAAGATATCTCTTTCTCCGAGTCATTCTTTCTCTATTTTGTTCTCTGTTTCTCTCACCCCTCATCTTTTTCCTCAAATCAGGTCATCATAAAATAATGCTATTTCAGAGAATGGCCTTTTCATGCTTTTTTGGTCTAGTCTCTTGATGCCAGTATCACCGAGTCACCTGACTTCAAGCAGTGGTATAAGAAGATGGCTTGAAGAGTTTCCTCCAAGACCTCAAACTTTTCTCATTCAGGGGTATGATGAGAAAGAAGATATGTGAATCACAGTCTCAAAGTATCTCCTTAAAGACTTTTATTAAGGACAAATAGAGAAATAGTAACTCTGTACTAGAAAAATCTGATACCATGCTAGTGAAGTGACTGAGGTTATCACATCAGTATTAAGATATAGCAATATTATATACACTAGTACAGAGACAAACATGTTGCATCTGTGGTCTCCTACCCATAGTACACAATCTCAATTTATTCATGAGAAAACATCAGAAAAACCTGAACTGAAGGTCATTCTACAAAATAACTGATCAGTGCTCTTCAAAAGCATCAATGTCATGGAAGACAAGGAAGAGACTGAGGAACTGTCACAGATTAGAGGAGACTAAGGAGACCTGATAACCAAATACAGTGTGAGACCTGGATAGAATTCTAGAGCAGAAAAAGGAAACTAGTGTGAAAACTAGTGAAATTTTAATAATGATGTTGGTAGGTTAGTTAACACTGTTATCAATGTTAATTCTCTGATTTTGACATTTGTAACATGATTCTGTCAAGTGTTAAAATTTAGGAAAATTGGATGAAAGGTAAATGGAATCTCTGTATGCTATTTACAAATTTTTCTAAGTCTAAAATTATTTAAAATAAAAAGTTAAAAGAAAGATGGCACAGATGATCAATATCAGGAATGAAAAAGGAGTATCACTACAGACTTTGCAAACAACAAAAGGATAATAAGGTAATACTATAAACAATTCTATACACATATTTTGACAACTTAGATGAAATGGACCAATTCTTTAAAAAGTCAAACTACCTCAATTCAACTAATGTGAAATGAATCATTTGAATAGTACTACAACTATGGGAAATTATAATTCAAAACTAAAAAAACACTCTCAAATAAATGTCCAGATCTAGATGGTTTCACAAATTCAGCCAAACATTTAAATAGAATTAATATCAATTCTACACAGCCTCTTCCAGAAAACAGACAGAAGGAGACTTTTCAACAGTTCTATGAAGACAGTATTATCCTTATACAAAAACCAGACAAAGTCTATCTTAAAAAAACAAAACAAAACTACAGACCAATATCCCTCATGTGTGTATATGCAAAAATCCTTAGCAACATATTAACCAATGAAATCCAGCAGTATATAAAAATAATTATACACCATTACTAAGTGGGGTTTATTTAAAAAATGTAAAGCTGGTCCAATCTTTAAAAAAATCAGTCAATATCATCCACCATATTAACAAATTAAAAAGAAAAATCACATGATTATATCAATTGATGCAGAAAAATATTGACAAAATTCAACATTCTTTATACTAAAAATTCTCAGAGAAATGAAAAGATAACTATCAACTTAATAAAGAGCATTTACAAAACTTCTACAGTTAATATTGTATTTAATGGTGAAAGACATTGTTTTTCCTCTATGACTGAGAACAAGGCAAGAATGTTCCCATCACTCTTACTCAACATAGGGCTGGATATTCTTCCCAGTGTAATAAGGTAAGAGAAAAAAATTAATGGCATAAAGGTTAGAAGAAAAGGAACGAAACTGTTGCTATCTGTAGATGACAAGATATTCTATGTAGAAAGTCTCAAGGACTCTACAAAAACTTTTAGAATAAGTGAGTAGTCACATGACACAAGATCAACATACAAAAATCAATTGTATTTCTCTGTTTTACTAATGAACATTAGTAATGTATTAGAAATTAACATTAAAAATATAAAACCATTTATAATCACTCAATAAAAAATAAAATGCTTAGTTGTAAATCTAATAAAATATGTATAGGACTTGTATGCTGAACACCACAAAACAGTAATGAAAGAAATAAAAGATTTAAATAAACACAGAAACATAATGCGCCCATGTATTGTTAGACTCAATATACTAAAGAAGCCATTATTCCCCAAATTGATATATAGATCAAGTTCAATTCCTGTCAAAATTCAGTAAAATTTCTTTAAAATATAGACAAAGCTATTATAATATTTATACAGAAAGGCAGAAGAACTAGAATAGTTAAAACAATTTTGAAGAAAAAAGAATAAAGTGAAAACAAATTATTCAATATTAAGGTTTACCATATAGCTACAGTAATCAAGATTCTGTAATATTGGTAGAGGAATTAGATATACAGATTGATGGACTAGAATAGAGACTCAGAAATAGACCCACACAAACATGCCCAATTGATTTTTGACATAAGTGAAAAATCCACTCAATGGAGAAAAGATAGTCTTGTCAACAAATGGTGCTAAAGCAAGTGGGCATGCATAAGCACAAAATAAAATAAAATAAAAATTTGACCTAAGTGTCACACATTGTACACATACAAAATTATCTTAAAATGAATCACTGACTTTAATGTAAAATATAAGAATAGAAAACTTTAAGAAAATAACATGAGAAAATCTTAGGAATTTATGGTTAGGAGTTGTTCTTAGACTTGACACCAAAAAAGTACAATCCAAAAAGTAAAATTTGATCAATTTGCATTCATCAACATTAAAAAGTTTTAGTTCTATGAATTAGAATAAAAAGGTTGACAAGAAAATACTTACAAATCACACATCTGACAAAGGACTACTATCTAGAATATATGAAAATTCTCAAAAGTCAACAGTAAAAAAAATCCAACTAGAGGGAATGGCCATTTGCATACCTAACCTTGAATTATACCCCATATCTTCAAAATAAAAATTAAAAAAAAGAAAATCGTCGGGCTCGGTGGCTCAGCCTGTAATCCCACGCCTTTGGGAGGCTGAGGTGAGTGGATTGCCTGAGCCCGTGGGTTCGAGACCCACCTGGGCAGCGAGACCTCATCTCTACAATAAATAAAAAAATCAGCCGGGCATGGTAGCGCATGCCTGTAATTCCAGCTACTCGGAAGGCTGAGGCGGAAGGATCGCCGGAGCCCAGCAGGTCGAGGCTGCGGCCACTGCACTCCAGTCTGGGCGACAGAGTGAGACTCCAACTCAAAAAAAAAAAGAAAAAAGAAAATCAGTGAAAACAACATGGAGAGACATTTCACTAAAGAGGGTAATACGTGGCAAATAAGCATGTAAAAAGATGTTCAGCATCCTTAGCCATCAGAGAAATGCAAATTAAAACATTTGCATTTCTCTGATGGCTAAGGATGTTGAACATCTTTTTATGAGATATTATTACACACCTATCAGAACAAAAATAAAAAATGTTAACAACCAAATGCTGACAAGGATGCAGAGAAATGGATCAAATATACATTGTTTGTGGGAATGTAATATGATACAGTCACTCTGAAAAGCAGTTTGACGGTTTCTCATAAAACTAAACATGCAACTACATGCAACCCAGCAATTGAACTCCTGGGTACTTAACCCAGAGAAATGAAGTCTTATGCTACACAAACTCGTACACAGGAATGTTCATAGTAGCTTTCTTCATAATAGCTCAGAACTACAATTAACCCAGAATGATTAAACAAACTGGTACATACATACCATGGAATACTATTCAATAAGTAAGAAGGATGAACTCTTAATAGCCACAACAGTCTGGATAAATAGCCAGAGAATTATGCCGAGTGAAATAAATCCAATATCAAAGGTTTTATATTATTTCATTTATATAACATTCTTAGAATATAAAATTATGGAAATGGAGACAGATTAACAGTTGCACGGGGGTAAAGATGAAGGTGGGTAAGTGACTGCAGTTATAAAAGAGGAGCATGGGGATTCTTGCAGGGATGGAAATGCTCTGTATGTTGACTGTGTCAATATCGGTGTCCTGGTTTCAAAAGAGGCTACCACTGGGGAAAACTGGGTAAAGAACATACCAGACTTCTGTTATTTCCTATAACTGCATAAGAACTTACAATTATTTCAAATTTAAATGTTTCATTAAAGAACATACTTTGTCCACTCTTAGAGGTCCCGTACAACTCTCCCTTAAATACTGCTTGTGTTGGGGCAGAATTGTGATTGAAAATTTTGAGGCCCTTACCAAGTCTCTGCCCAGCTTTATTAGGCTTCCACATTCTGTCCTGTGCCTACCTGTTACTCACAATTTCTCAAATATACCTACCTGTTTAAGTCATATAAATTTTGAATTTTAGTTATGGCCACTCACAGCAGTTTGATCAATTTCCATTTCCTCATCCATATCCTTGCTATTCAAAGTATGGTCCTCAGACCCAGAATCTCCTGGAGCTTGTCAAGAATTAATGTTCTTGGGCCCCACCTAGACCTACTGAGCCAGAACCTGCATCTTAATCATATCTCCAGAGAGTCATATGATGTTTGAGAAGCACTGCTCTATAATAATCCCTGGCTTACAAGGTAGAATGAAGATAAACAGAACACCAAATAGTCATGCTTTCCTTCTCAGTCACAGCCAGTCTGTGTCAGGAGGACACTTCCCTCTAGACCTTCCTTGTACCAGCTAAGAAATGAAAATAACCCTTTAGACATGAGTTGGCCCACAGGATGGAGACACTTGATGCCCCGATGAGTTGGAACCCATTTATCCCACTCTAATTTCCTACAGCTGTAGAAACTCAAATGAAGTTAAGTGACAGCTTTTGCCTCCCACTTGAACATCTGTTTTTCTTTGCTTCTTTGCTTTTATCTCTCAGTCTAAATTCACAATCCCATTTTCATCAGTACTGAGTTTCATCTTGCTAGATTCAGTGCACCACAACTCCTACCTAGGAGAAGCCAACTGGACTCTTTTGGGCCCCAGTTGTCTTCCTAGCCCTCCAGGAGAAATTTGGCACTCACCACTCTGTATGCTCCCAGGACAAGATCCACACCCGGGCATTGCCACACCCTAAGGAGCACCCCTATCTCATTCGCCTGCTGTCTCCTCACTGAGAAGTTCCTGGGAATCAGGAACTAACACATGCATGATTCCAAGCCCAGGGCTGAGCACTGAATAAAACCTAACCAAATAAGTGACAATTTGATCTGTGGGTCATGAATATTCTCTTTCCAATAGTGGGTATAGGTGAACCTTGTCCATTAGCCACCTTTTTGTAAATAAAGTTTTATTGGAACACAGCACATGCATTCATTTACATACCATCTATTGGCTGAGTTAACCAGTTGTAACAGAGACAATAGGACCTGAAAGCCTGTAATATGTACTGTATCTGACCCTTAAAGAAAAACTTGGCCAACCTTTGTCCTACAGAATTTATAAAATGGTTAGAAGGAAAGGAAGGCACAGCCCCAAAGATATCTACTAGAAAACCCTTCCAGGGCTTAACTAAAGGACTAACAGATCAATGTGTTCTTGAATTAGGGTCACTGACAATAGTGAATCCTATCTCATTAAACTGACTACCTTTTTTTCCATCTTTCCCACAGAACTGTCATATGGAATTTACAAGAGCAGAATGTCACAATTTGAAAGGACTTTAGAAATGACTTAAATACAATGCCTTTACTTTACAAATGGAAAGCCTGGACTAAGAAGTGAAGTGATATCTCCAAGGATAACAGCAGATAAGTGACAATTAAGAAATTTTAAACCCATTCTTCTTATTCCAAATGCATATTTTTTTTTACAATTACACTAAGCTACCTCTTTAATAAAATGTACTGCAAAAATTCAGATAGTAACCCTGGTGTTCCCCTACAAAAGCTCTATCCAGAAAGAAAGTAAAGTCAGACCCTACATTAACTTCTAGCCAACACCACTGCAAGTTGTGACTATCCACATGGTGTCATTCTTTTTCCTGGATGTCTGTCCCAGAATATTTTGTAATACTGACATTACTGCCATGATTTGCAGAACTAAATTTTGATTCCTCCTTGTAAAACTCCTAAAATGTGTTTATTTTATAAGAATTCTTGGGGGTACTATCAAGGAGTAGTCCCTCAGATATATTGTTGATTTTACACACTCAACTCAGATTCCCTGAGGTACCTTGGTCTAGTCCATCTTCTATTAATTTACATACATGGTATGGGGAAAGGACCTAAGAATTTTTTCCTGAATTTATACTAAATGATGCTAACAACTTATTAAACATTGTTTTCCCACTGGAAAAACTATGTGTGGGCATAAGGTCTAGCTTGTCATCTGGTGCCCACTTGTTTCATCCTGAGAGCTGGCACCCAGAGTATGACATGTGTCTTGCATGTCAAATTTCTATTCAAGATATTATGAATCAAAATATTAGCCTGGCATGGTGGCACATGCCTGTAGTTCCAGCTACTTGGGAGGTAGACGTGAAAGGGTTGCCTGAACCCAGCAGGTCAGGGGTGTGATGAGCTGTGATTATATCACTGCATTTCAGCTTGAGCAACAGAGTGTGACCCCCCAACTCAAAGGAAAAAAGTATATAAAATGGAATGTGTTTTCTACTTTTGAAATATAATTTCAGAGAATTGTAACTTTCATCTAAAAATGGTAAGTTCTAAATAAATGATAGCACATGCATAAACTGGAACACATAGACACTGAAATGACATTTTTGATGTCTTGTATGCCATGGTGAAACATTCAGGAAGTGAAGAATTCAAGAGAAAATCGTATATATGGAATCTCAGATGTAAAATTGCATATAGAAAAGACCAAATGATAATACGCTCAAATGTAATCATGTAGCCAAGTCTGCCCTTATATTTCTTTATCTTTCTGGGATTCTTGCCTTACTTAAGAAGACTTCCCTCAGTTGAGATGATATGGATAGTGTTCTATACTTTCTCTTAGCATTTGTGTAATTTGGCTTTTTGCTCTACATTTAGATTTAAAACCCATTTGGAATTTATTCATGTGCAGGCCATAATGTAGGCATCCAATTCTATTCTCTTCCAACATCATTGATTAAGACATTTCTTAAATCTGCTGTTTTTTCCCCCCAGTAAGTTAAAATACATCTATACTTTGACCTGTTTATAAAATATCTACTCTGTAATTTTTTTTTTCCTTCTTGGTACCAATACTATATATTTTTGATTAGTGTAACTATGTGACACTTTCAGTATATTACACAAGACACCTCACATGTACTCCTGCAGAAGGGTCATGAACCTCCCTACTATGCTTGTTGGGGTATGGAGATGCTATGGCCAAGGACCATAAGAATGAGACCCTAAGACTCAGAGCTGGAAAACAAGGACTGACAGACTGAGAAGCAGAGAGGACTGATGATCCCCAGGGGTGTGAGGAGCCATCATCACAAAGGGCTGGAGCTCTGCCAGATCGGACACCTACAAAGGTGCCAGCAGACTCAAGGGTATTGACAAATCCAACATCACTCTCTGAATATTAGCCTGCACATAGGCAGGGGAACCTGGCTCCTGCACAGATACACCGGTGGCTCCAGCATCATTATTAAAGTGCCCTTCATTTCCAAGAGTGTTGCAGTTGTCTAACGGATTCTGTGGCCAGGACACTACAGGGAGGTAGGGGGTCCTGAAGGTACCAGGATTCACCAGAGAGCATCTACAGCCACAGAGTATGGGATGGCATTGATGGTGGAGAATAGGGCAGGAAGAGAGAGATAGCGCACAGGGCACAGGAGGACACGTCAGTTAGAGAAAAACCAGGTTCCATTTGCTTGGCATATCTATGCATGCTGGTTCTACATGCAGGCTGGCTGCCCATGAAATACTACTGTGCAGCTGCTGAAAAAATATTTTTGTGTGTGTATTTACATATATATATATATATATATATACACACACACACACACACACATACATTATACACATACATATGTATGTGTGTGTATCTGGGAATATGTCCATAATTTATTGTTAACTGAATAAAACAAGTTGCAGAGGAATATATGGTCTAAGTCCTCTTGCAAGGCAAAACAACACAAAATAAAATTCTATAAACAATCATGTTTGTGTAAGTACAGAAAAGACAAAACACAAAACAAAACCCTATAAACAGTCATGTTCATGTAAGTACAGGAAAGGGTATGGATGGTCAAACTCCACACTGGGAGATGGAACAGAGCTGGGAAGAGAAGACTACAAATGGAGAGTCCTTTGCTACCACAAGTGTGCGCTGATTTTGTAATACAAGCAAGTAATAAAAATATTATCAGTCATAAGTCTTTGAGGGATAGAAGTCTAGATCCTCATTATTTTCTTCCTTGTTCTTTTATGTGTTGTCTGACATTTCCCTAACATATATATATATATATATATATATGTATATATATATATATATACATATATATATGTATATATATATCAAAAAAAGCATCAACATTAATCAAATTGAAGGACTCAAAACATTCAAATTAATTTGCTATTCAACACAGAAAAAAATTTTTTTTCTCCTAGTCAGGCCACAATCAATTCAGCTGAATAAACATGAACCAATATCCACACCTGCATGTGTGCCTCAGACTAGCACCTGCCACTGAGCTGTCAGGACTTGAACTTTGTCCAGTTGCATTGCCATGGGGATACACGCCAGAAGAGTTCTTGGAGAGCCAAGGGGCCCCAAGCACTGCATGGGGGTGCAGAGGGGTAACAGCAAGACCTCAGGGAAGGGGCACTGGAGGGAGACATCAAGGACAAGGCCAACACCTAGGCGCCAAGAAAGAGAGCAAGGCCTCTGCCCCTGAGGATGTAGCTTGGGGATCCAGGATGCCTGACTGTTCCAGGAGGTAAAGCTGTAGAAATTTATAGGAAATGTTCTCATGGGCAGTGAAGAAAGAAATAGACAGAAATTCAATAAGAGTAGAAGATGTCAATATTAGACTTTCAGTAATGGATAAATAGAAAATCAAAAAGCTGAGAGCAGACTCTAACAGTGCTATAGACCAAAGGACCTAACAGACATAGATCATTCCACCTAACAGCAGAGGAACACAAATCCTTTTCAAGTCCAAGTAGAACATTCTCCAGTTACAAGATGAGCCCTAACATATCTAAGAAGGTTGAAATAATTTCAAATATTTTTTTCTGATCACACTGGAAAAAAATTAGAAATCAGTAACAGAAGAAAAACAGGAAAATTCACAACATGTAGAAATTAAACAGCACACTCTTGAGCAACCATTGGGTCAAAGAAGATACCAAAAGGGAAATTAGAAAATATCTTGAGACAAATGGGCATAAAAACACAAGATACCAAGACTTCTGGGATGCAGCAAGGGAAATTCTAAAAGAACTAGTGGCCCATCCCAGGGAATGATACTTGCAGAGCACCCCCTCCTGCATGCAGTGAGGCTGTCCAGCAACCACAGCAATGCAGGGTTGTGGTATGTTTATGCCAGAGTTTGGGGAGACCAAGTATTCCATTCTGTTTATGTTTCAAGAGAGGTCACACGCAGCATGGGAGTGTTGATGTGACTCAGAAAGCGTCTGGATTAGCATGGTCAGAGAGTTCTATATTCAACGCTCACTGGATAGTTCCAGAGCTGACAAAAGCTTGATCTTCCAAAAGCTCATCAGGCAGAGGTGTGAGCAATGAAGAAGGGCTTTGACTTAAAATGAAAGTGAAGTGGGCTATAGGCTCTCAGGTACTCCTTCAGGGTATAGACCAGGGGGAGGTCCTGAATTGTCTACACTCCCTGCATCAGCACATCTCCCAGGAGCCAGCTCTGTAGGGCAAGAAGTAAAGGCCTCCTGGTAGGAGTGCTGTGTCTAATCATCATACTACCCCCAACTTTAAACAGTGCCACCCAGTCCTAATGCATCTCCTCAAAATTGTTTTCTTTCATTCCTTTCTCTCTTTACTCTAACCTCACTTCTTATCACCACTCTCTATAATTCTGCAAACTTGCTATAAATCACCTTGAAGACACCTGACTCTCCAGAAGGAATAAATTATAAATTGTACGATGATATCTGCAATACCTACAGAGTTTTGAAAACTGGAAAAATACACATCCAGGAATGAGGAAGGCTCTACCTCCCTAACATCTCTTAGAGAAAACTATTTTGCAAAACTCTACTGGTTTTAAGTTTGAGAGCTGATTCCACGGTTTGCACCGAGGCTCAAAGAATACAAGACAAGAATGAACTTTTGAGATAACTAGAAATAAAGAAGAATGAATACAGTTGATGTCTGTGTTATTTCAGATTAAGATGCCTCAACTGCATTCTTTAAGTGGCTCTTTCCATGTGTAAAATGAGTAGCTGGGAGGCCACACACCTGGAGATGGCCTCAGAGGGTTTTTTCCTGCTTCCTTGGCAGATGGTTATTGGGTGTCTGTGTTGCTCTTTCTCTTGAGTCCCCACTACACCGTGCTGTGCCGAGAAAGCACAGCTGTGCCCCAGGCCACAAGGCACTTCTAGGCTAGCCTAACAGGAGGCTCTCCCTCACACAAATGTGACAGGTCCTGAGTGATCAGGACTCAGGGTGGCACTGAGGGTCAGGAGTTAATATCTCAGATAAAAGGAAAATAAATTGAATGAGAAGGACTGGGGGATGTAACCAAAATGCAACTTACTTTTGTCTCTCTCTGACCTCTGACCTTGAGGGAATTCTGAAGGGCTTTCTTGGTGTGAAGGGTCTATGTCTAGCATGATCTTCTGATAAGTGCACCAGGGAGGTAGTGTGGAGGCCGGAGAAGGGGCAGTCTGTCCCGTGGGTACTGCTCTACACACTGTCTGACGTCCAGGGTCTGGAAGTTGGTGAAGGCCTACCTACCCTCCTGCACATTTCCACTGCTTCTCTGGAGATTCCTACATGGGGTCACTTACTTGCAGTATTCCTGCCCCATATGGTTGTGTGCCTACTCTTAAGGGACACTTTTGGCAATTTTAATGTTCTAGGAATTTGATGTTCACCTCTGGTTGCTAGCTGCTGGGTTATCTCTGCCCCTCTAAGATGCCCCAGTGACAGGGCCCAACACCACTCCTGCCAGCTCACACTTGATCATAGCCCATCTAAAGTCCATGGAACATACTCACAAACTCTGCTCTGCCAACCTTGAAGAATCCGTCCTCCTGGCCCCTTTTCTCACTTACTAGATATCCAGATGCTTCCAACCAAGAGTGGGCACCTTAATCTTTAACATGCTGCTGATCCTGATCCTAAAGGCTCCAGCTTGAGAAGTAGACACCTTCCCCAACCTGAGACAGACAAAGGTAGCACCAACATTCTAACAGTTTTTTCAAAAATGTATCTTCATGCAATCCCTTCACCTCCCCCACACCCGATTCCTTCTTTATATCCCTGATGAGCACAAGGTGTCCCAAAATCTGCTCATTCCTTCCTAAGTGGGGCTTTTTAGCTTGGCACATCACTTTGGGATGCATCATCTGTTACACTTCCGCATCACTGTCAAAACTTCAACACTGACATTCCACAGCATGGAACTTGATGAATTAAGACATATCTGACAAAAATGGTATCGCAGAGTATTTGAGAGAGGATTTATTTCCATGGAAAATGTGTTGGGTCCATGGGGTAGCCACATGGGAAAACATATCCTGATTCTCACTTCATAGCACATCTGAACATCAACTCCAAGTTGATAATATTTCTGAATGTGAGGGGTAAAACAGTAACACAAGGAGCATCTTCATGTACTTGGGATGAGCAGAGAGTTCTGAAACAGGAGGCCAAAAACACTAATAAAAGTGATAAAGTAGACACATCAGGAACTTCTTTTCACTAGAAAACATCACAGAGAAGGTAAAGAGGCAGACCACACAGAAAGAAAATATCATTGCAACAAATAGAACCAAGGAAGGGCTGGTGTCCAGAATACACACAGAAATTAATAAGAAATAAACAGTCAATCCAATTAAAAAGTGGGAAGACATCTGAACATGTACTTCACAAGAGGACACTTAAATGTGAGACGGTGCAGGGACCCTGTTAGTGGCCTGCCACCCTCCCCGGCAAACATGGAGAAAAATCTTGAGTTTTCTTTGAGGAAAGTTCCAGGCATCTAGCTGGTCTTGAGAAGTAAACATGCAACCTGATAAACAAGAATGTAATAATAGCTTAACACAATGTCAAAGAAGTTAGAGCCATAACGTTTTTGGTTCTTTATAGAAACTAAAGATAATATCTTAACATATGTCTCTGAAAAGTTTTTCAAAAAACTGGACCCCTATCAAATGGAATATGCCATTCATTGGCATGCAGACCTCAAATAAGGGAAACTGAGGACTGAACTCTGACTTCTGTTCTTTGGTCTAAATTTCTTCCTGCAGGGCCTGGAAAGAGTCACTTACATGGGTTAGACCTTAACATTACTTTGTACTGACCCCACATTTTTAGACAAAGCTTCACTTCTTTAATCAATCATGACTCTGAGAATCTTCGAATCCATCTGTAATCTATAAGTCCTCGCTTCAAGATATTCTGCCTTTTCAGGCCAAGCCACTGTATAACTTCCATGTATTGATTTATGACTTTGCCTATCACTTCTGCTTACCTGAAATTTACCTCTACCTTTAAAAATTCTTGCTTATAAGCCATCAGGGAAGTTGGGTCTTATATGTGAGTGGCCTGATTCTCCTTGCTTAGGGCCCTGCAAATAAATGTCCTCCTTTTTATTCTACAGAATCTTAGTGTGAATGTTTGGTTTTACTTTGCTCAATGAGCAGACCGAGGCTTAGTTCAGCAACAAATGGCCAAGAAAACAGTGAAAAGTGGCTCAACCTCATTACTCATCATTGAAATTAAATTAAAATTAAATACCATCAGAAAGTTTAAAATTACAAAAACTAAAAATACCAAGTCTTGGTGAAGGTATAAAACAACCAGAGCCCTCCTGCATGGCAGGTGAGAGGGTATTTGGTTAGACAACTTTGAAAACTGCTTGGCAGCATCGACCAAAGCTGATCTTACACATACCTGTGAGCCAGTAATTTCAGCACCTGGAACACACACAACCAAAATGCACACACCTGTGCAATAAAAGCTAGGGACAGTATTGCCACAGCAGCACTGCCATACAGCTAAGAACTAGAAACAACCCAAGTGATAACCAAAGGATTAATTGGATAATTGGGATATATAAACTGAGGTATAATCACACAGACAAATAAGATATGAATAGTACAGTATAAATGAATAACCTGGTGGTACACACAGCAAACATACTATTTGATTTCATTCACCACATTAAGCTTAAAAACAGGCAAAAGTAATCTATAGGTTAGAGGTCACAAGCATGGACAAGGATAAAAAGAGTGGGAGCCAGCACAAGGGAGGATGGCTACAGAGGGCATTCTATTTTCAAGTTGAGTGACAATGACAATGGCATACATTTTTATAATTCATGAAGCTGTACAGTTGATGTGCTTTTTTTGTATGTAGGTTATCTTCGATAAAAACAATGGGCAGCAAACATCTATGGACTCTAAAAGAGCCCTCATGCAAGGCAAGTAAGCAGGCATGTGAAGGCATTCTCCAATCCAACTTATGTCTGCATATGTTTGAAAAACAGTATTATTGACATGTATCTGGATATTTCCTAGTGTGCTATTGATTGTTTCATTCATTTTGAATGCTTTTTCTCACATCAGCATACCACAGTCTGTCCCTCCCTCCAGTCCCTCCTCAACACAGCCAGAAAGATCTTTAGAAGATAATAAATTTTATCATGCCATTCCCCACTTGAAACCCATCGACAGCTTTCTACTGTGCTGAAATGTAATCCAAACTTCCTTCCAGGCCTTCATCCATCCTGCCCACCTGACTGCCCTGCCTCTGCAGTTTCACCTGGCCCATGGCTGGCCTAGACCAGTATGCAGCCTGAGCTTTCTGTCCACCCTACAGGCCAGCTGTTTGCCTGGCACCTCTTTGCACTGCAGTTGACTTTGCCGGGAAGAGCTTCCACTGTGTCTCTCATTCTCCTCCTTTTATATAAAATATCTATTTCAATGTGACCATGGCTGAGAAGCCTTCTCTGACTCTCCTGCTAAACTAC
Organism: Carlito syrichta; assembly: GCF_000164805.1. Classification (NCBI taxonomy): domain Eukaryota; kingdom Metazoa; phylum Chordata; class Mammalia; order Primates; family Tarsiidae; genus Carlito; species Carlito syrichta. The sequence continues at coordinate 347,426 of NW_007247459.1, forward strand.
CCTCCCAGTTATTTTCTTGCAGTACTAATTATTTCTTTTGTAGCTCTCTCATTACCTGTAATAACATTATATATCATCTGTCCATTCACAAATCCATGCATGCAACCATATATGCTCCTTTCTGGATAATTTAAGTTATGGGAACTTGCCTGTTTTGTTTCTCTATTCTCAGGACCTCGTACAGTTCAGGGGATGTAACAACTACTTAGTAAAGACATGTTGAAGAAATCAACAAAAACTATAAAATCAACTGGTCATTCAACACATTCCACTGTTTCATATCTGGGTATTTTATCTTTTTCCTAAACTCCAAAGTGACCTTTTGTTGATGGGTATGTTGTTATTTCCACTCAACAAAATTGTATCACATCCTTCCAATGGGTGCAATTGTATCACATCCTTCCAATGGGTGCGTGGCAATGCACTATGTACTAGGGGTATAAGAAGACACATCTTAGCAACATAATCAAACACAAATAGATGATTGTAGTTCATACTAGTTTTTAAGGAAGTTATATAATCATTTTTACAATTATAAAAATAAAACCATTATTTTTCAGAAACTCAAAAATTTACTGGTAATTCTTTTGATATACTAATTCACACACACACGTATATATGTGTGTGTATATATTTAAATTATTTCAATAAAGCAATTTGTATTAGTACCTTTATTCTGTGCTCTAAAAGATTACCTTGTTGCAATGCATTAGCACTCAAAGACAGAGGAGCAAACAATCACATACAATGTGTAAGTCAGCACAACCTTCCCAGAAAGCAGCATGTTAGCAAGGAGCATGGGCCATCCTCCTGTGGGGACATGTGGATCAGCAAGGGCACAGATGAGAACGTGCCCTAGGAAGAGACAACTCATGTTCTAATTCCTTCATCTCCAGGACACAATGAATGCAATCTGAGGACCCAAGAGTGGGGAATATTGTAATGAAATTGAACCTACCTGCCTCAGTGGAACATTTTTCTGATTAAAAGCTATCAAAGAAATGAAGACTTCCTAATGGTGTGATCCCTGACTGCACTAGGTAGAATCTGTGCATGTGGACACAGGGAGAGGACTGAGTAGGTCACTCCCAGATAGAAGCTGCCCAGAGGCCTACACCACAGAGGGAGGGACCGCAGGAAGCACTCTTCTGTAATGTGGCATCAAAGGGCTTCTTTGATTTGACTCTATTAAAAATTTTATTTTGAAATAATTTCATGCACACAGAAAAGTTATAAAATAATATTAAAATTTCCATCTTACAACTAGATCCCCAAACATTAAAATTTTACATTTATTTTGTCATTGTCTCCATATAAGCCTGTGGGCTTCATTCTAGTTTTGCACATTGTCCAAACAATGTCCTTTGTTGCAAAACAGTTGTTTTCTGGTCCAGGATCCCATCCAGGATCCCACATTGCATTTCATTGTCATGTCTCTAAACTAGTTTTTAAAATTGTGAAACAGTTTCTCAGTCCATCATTTCATGGCTCTGACATCCTACGGAGGTGTCCAGTGTTCCTCAGTTTGGGTGTGCCCTGTGATTAGACTGTTATGCATTTTATAAATGGCAGGAACACCATGGGAGTGATGCTGTGTCTGCAATGGACCATGGGGCACATCATGTCTGTGTAGCCTTTAGTGATGATGCAAATTCTGATATCTTGGTTAAAGTGATGTCCCTTAGGTTCCTCCACTAAACAGTTACTATTTTTTCATGTGTAATGAATATATATCTTGCAGAGAGATACTCTGTGTACATATTCAATTAACATTTGTTGAATAAGAGAATAGGAAAAACAAAAACCAGTGTAAACCCTTTGACTTTACATGAGTTGCAGTACTACAAGGCTCTATCTGTTAGAATGAGTGTCATTGTTTTATTGTTGAGATCTATATCCTTGCTACATATTTTCCTGTTGTTTTAAATTATCGAGGAAGGCATATTAGTTCATGTGCATGAAAGTTGTGACATCATGTTTTTTTTTAAATTTTAAATTTTAAAATTGTGGGGTGCAGTTAAGGGTTAGGTTTACAAATATGCATTGTTCAGGCACCCTTGTAGATACGGGGTATCTCCCCATTCCCAGACAGATATTGACTACCATTAGTCCCACCTCCCTACCCCTCCCTACCCCCTCCATAGTTTTCAACCACTGTCAGTCCTTTTCTTATAGTATTATGATAGATGTTCAAGGTCCACTATATGAGTGAGAACATGTGATACTCAGATCTTTGT
>NW_007247459.1:349682-408057 GCF_000164805.1 Carlito syrichta
TTTAATTGCTGTGCTTTGCCATGCAGGAAAACCTGGCCACGTGTGACTGGAGCAAATTGCTTCTTTGGGAACTGGCAATATTTTTCAGTCAGAGGGGCGTGTGTGTTCACAGACATTTTTTTTTTCTTGAAAATTGTTGCAATTGTCTGGGCAATGGGTATACCAGAAGCCCAATCTCCACCAGTAAGCAATATGCCCACATGATGAAATAAAACATGCCCTGATTCTAAAATAAAATAAAATAAAATAAAATAAAAAGAAAGGTTCTGAGGAGCTTAGCATTGCAGACTCAGGGAAGATTAAGCCAGAAGCAATCATGCATTAGACAAGTGTCCTGACTTCTCCATTATCCAGACTAATGAGAGAAGATCAAGGGCATGGCTGACCAAAAACATGGACAGTCCCCAGTGATTGTCGTGTGTGTGTGTGTGTGTGTGTGTGTGTGTGTGGTATGTATGTGTGTGTGTGTGTGCGTGTGTGTGTGTGTGTGTTTGGCCTCTATCCTATTCATGTTCATTCTTAAATATGGCTTAGACTGAGCTATTCCAGAACCAAAAATCAGGATGCAAATGTCTCATGATTAAACTTTCACGTTGGTAAATGTATTTATATGAAACACCTTAGTGAGGTGTACAGCTTAAGTTTTTACATTTAGTAACTCACTTGTACCAGAAGGAATATGACCCTTAGCTATTTACCTTTACTTATATGTTCTAGGTACAATTTTTAACTTATTAAACATATTGAATCCATGAATTCTTGTATCATCACCATGAGATAGGCACCGTGTTTATCACCATTCTATTGATGAGGAAATAGATGCCCAGAGGGGACAAGTTAGCTGGACAGAGTGACACAGCTAATAAATGGGAGAACTGATATTGACAATCCTTTGCTTATAGTATTATGATAGTTGTTCAAGGTCCACTTATGAGTGAGAACATGTGATACTCAGATCTTTGTTTCTGTGAGAGATACTCAGTATTATAGACTCTAATTCCATCCAGGTTGTGTGAAATTCATGATTTTGTTCTTTTTTATGACTGTATTCCATCGTGTATATGTACTACATTTTTAAAATCCAGTCCACTTTTGATGGACAGCATGGTTGGTTCCAGGTCCTTGCTATCGCGAACAATGCTGTGACAAACATACATGTGCAGGTATCTTTTTGATAGAGTAATTTGAGTTCTTCAGGATATATTCCCAGCAGGGGGATTGTGGGGTCATATGGGAAGTTGGCATTTAGAGCTTTTAGGAATCGCTGCACTGCTTTCCACAGAGGTTGCACTAGTTCACACTCACACCAACAGTGTAGAAGTGTTCCCTTTTTCACCACATCCTCTCCAGCATCTGTTATTTTTTGAGTTATTGATAATGGTCATTCTGACTGTAGTTAGGTGGTATCTCAGTGTAGTTTTGATTTGCAACTCCTTGATGATTAGTGAGGTTGAACATTTCTTCATGTGTCTGTTGGCTGCTTGGATGTCTTCCTTTGAGAAGTGTCTGTTCATATTTTTTGCCCACTTTATAATGGGGTTGTTTGTTTTTTCTTTTCAGCATGTTTGAGTTCCTTATAGATCCAAGATGTTAGGCCTGTGTCAGACCTGGAGTTGGCAAATACATTTTCCCAGTCTGTGGGCTGTCTCGCTGCTCTCTTGATGGTTTCTTTGGCTTTGCAGAAGCTTGTCAGTTTAATGAGGTCCCACTTGTCTATCTTATCTCTTATGGCCCATGCATTTTGGGTATTGCTCAGGAATTGGATGCCAGTTCCAATTTTCATAAGGGTGTGTCCTGCATTTTCTAAGGTTCTTATGGTTTGAGGTTTTACATTTAGGTCTCTGATCCATTTGGAATTAATTTTTGTGTATGGGGATAGATAAGGATCTTGTTTGAGTCTTCTGCATGTGGTCAGTTTTCCCAGCACCATTTACTGAATAGGTTCTCCTCTCCCTGGTGGTAGGTGGTGGAGGCTTTGTCAAAGATGAGTTGGTTGAGAAATTGAGGTTTTCCTTAGGGAATCTCAATTCTATTCCATTGGTCTATATGCCTGTTCCTGTACCAATACCAAGCTGTTTTGATTATTGTAGCTTTATAGTCAAGTTTGAAGTCTGGTAATGTGATCCCTCCTGCTTTGTTTTTTTTTTTTTGCTGAGGATTGTTCTGGCTATTCTTGGTCGTTTATGTTTCCATATGAATTCCTGTATTGTTTTTTCTAGCTCTGAGAAGAATGTTGCCGGTAATTTGGTGGGTATTGCATTAAATCTGTAGATTGCCTTAGGTAGGATGGACACTTTCATAATGTTGATTCTTCCAATCCATGAGCATGGGATATTTGTCTACTTGTTTGTGTCATCTTTGATTTCTTTGAGCAGTGTTTTGTAGTTTTCATTGTAAAGGTCTTTTACATTTCTGGTTAGGAAGATGCCAAGTTATTTCATTTTTTTGTGGCTATTGTGAATGGAATTGTGCTTTTTATTTGGGTTTCTGTTTATTATTGGTGTAAAGAAATGCGATTGTCTTTTGCAAAATTATTTTATACCCTGAGACTTTGCCAAAGTTCTTTATCAGTGTAAGGAGGTTTTTGATAGATTCTCTTGGGTTTTCAAGGTACACAATCATGTCATTTGCAGAGAGATAACTTGACTTCCTCTTTCCCTATTTGGATACCCCTGATTGCCTTCTCTTCTCTGATTGCTCTAGCCAGGACTTCCAATACTATATTGAACAGGAGGGTGAGAGTGGGCATCCTTGTCTTGTTCCAGTTTTCAGGGGAAATGGTTCCAATTTTTGTCTGTTTAGGAGTATGCTGGCTGTGGGTTTCTCGTAGATGGCTTTTACTATTTTGAGGTACGTTCCATGTATGCCTAGATGTTTGAGGGTTTTTATCATGAACGGGTGCTGGGTTTTATCAAAAGCTTTTTCTGCATCTAATGATATAATCATGTGGTTTTTGTTTGACATCTGTTGATGTATTTAATTACATTTATGGTTTTACGAATGTTGAACCAGCCTTGCATCCCAGGTATGACGCCTACTTGGTCATGATGGATGATTTTTGAGATGTGTTGTTGAATCCAATTTGCTAGGATCTTGTTGAGAATTTTAGCATCTATGTTCATCGAAGATATTGGCCTGTAGTTCTCCTTCTTTGTTGAGTCTTTACCTGGCTTCAGTATCAATGTGATGTTAGCTTCATAAAATGATTTGGGAAGAATTCCATCTTTCTCAATCACCTGGAATACCTTCAGTAGGATTGATAGCAGCTCCTCCTTAAATGTCTTATAGAATTCTGCTGGACACCCATCTGGTTCAGGGCTTTTTTTTGTAGGTAGTTTTCCTATGACATAGTCAATTTCCTTGATTGTTATTGGTCTATTTAGGGTCTCAATTTCTTCTTGTTTCAACCTAGGCAGATTGTGTGATGTCAGAAAGTCCTCCATTTCCTTAAGGTTTTCAAGATTGTTTCCATACAAGTGTACATAGTAGTCTCTAATGTTCTTTTGTATTTCTTCAGGGTCAGATGTGACTTCATCTTTTGTGTTTCTGATTGTGTTTATTTGGGATTTTTCTCTCTTTTTCTTGGTCAGTCTAGCTAGGGGACCATCGATCCTGTTTATCCTTTCAAAGAACCAGCTTTTTGTTTCATTGATTTTTTTGTAGTATCTTTTTGTCTTCTATGTCCTGGATTTGGGCTTTTATTTTGGTGATCTGGATTCTTCTGCTGACGTTAGGGGTTTGGTGGTCTTGCTTTTCTAGCTTCCTTAGGTGGCTTGTTAGGCTGTTAATTTGTGATCCTTCCATTTTCTTCATGTGCATCTGTAGAGATATGAATTCCCCTCTTACTACAGCTTTCATGGCATCCCAGAGATTTTGATAAGATGTTTCTTCATTTTCATTTGTTTCCAGATATCTTTTAATCTCTGTTTTGATTTCATCATTGACCCAGCAGTTGTTTAGCATCATGCTGCTTAGTGTTCATGTCTTTGTGGGTTTTGAGGGAACCTTGGTGGTGCTGATGTTTATTTTTATTCCACTGTGGTCTGAGAAGGTGCATGTTAAAATTTTGATCTTTTAAAATTTGCTTATGCTTGATTTATGGCCAAGTATGTGGTTGATCTTAGAATACGTTCCATGTGGTGATGAGTAGAATGCATATTCTGTGGTCGTTGAATGGAGTGTTCTATAGGTATCAATTAAGTCCATTTGGTCAAGAGTCACATTGAGGTTCTGGATCTCATTGCTGATTTTTTGTCCTGATGATCTTTCTAGGGTTGTGAGTGGGGTATTGAGGTCCCCAACTATATAGTGTTAGAGTTGATATATTTTTTTAGTTTATGTAGAAGCTGCTTTATGAAAGTTGGCGCTCCTATGTTGGGTGCATATATGTTTAAGATGGATATTTCTTGTTGATGGATTGAACCTTTTATCATTATGTAGTAGCTTTCTGTATCTTTTTTAATTTTTGATAGCTTAAAGCGTATTTTGTCTGAAATTAAGATCATGACTCCTCCTTTCTTTTGTGTTCCATTCGCCTGAAAGTTTGTTTCCCATCCTCTTACTTTGAATCTGTGAGTATCTTTTCTAGTGAGGTGAGTCTCCTGAAGACAATAAATTATTGCCTGGTGATATTTTATTCATTTTGTCATTCTATGTCTTTTCAGTGGTGCATTTAGTCCATTCACATTCAGGCTAATTATTGAAATGCAAGAGTTGATCCCTGTCATAAAGTTCTTACAGAGTTGTTGTTCCTGTTTGTTGTCTTTCTTTTGGTTTTGGAGTTGGTTCATGTGTGTTTTTAATCTTTTGCCTGTACTCTTATGGAGAATGTTGTTGTTCTTTTTTCCTTTTCTTCTGTGTTCAGTACTTTAAGTGTTTCTTATAGAGGTGGTCTGGTGGCAGCATAGGTTCTTAGGGATTGGATATCTGGGAAAGATTTCAATTCTCCCTCACTGTTGAAGCTTAGCTTGGCTGGGTAGGTTATTCTTGGTTGAAATTGTTTATCTTTTAGAACTTTGAAGGTAGGGCTCCAAGTTCTCCTAGCCTGGAGGGTTTCTGTAGATAAATCTACTGCTATTCTAATTGGTCTTCCCTGGTAGGTAGTCTGACCTTTTTCTCTTGCTGCCTTTAGGATTTTTTCTTTTATAGCTACTTTGTTTAGGCAAATTATTATGTGTCTGGGAGTTGGACTTCTCATTTGTTGTCTTGCAGGGGTTCTCTGAATCTCTTGTGTTTGAATTTTTGCATCACTGATGAGATGAGGGAAGTTTTCTTGAATGATTTCATGAAATGTTGTCCCAGTGTGGCCTCTGACTCTCTGTCTCAGGAAGGCCAATTACTGTTAGATTGGGTCTCTTGAAGTAATCATTCAACTCTTGAAGGTTTCTTTCTGTCTTTTTAAGCTTCTTTTCTATGTTTTTGACAGTTTGGGTTAGTTCTGTATTTTGGTCTTCGAGCTCTGAGATTCTTTCTTCTGCTTGTCTAATTCTCCTTTCCATGCTTATTAGTTTGTTATTTATTTCTATCACAGTATTCTTTAATGCTGTTATTTCTGTCATCAGCTCATTCCTATTTTCCTCTTGTTTCTCCTCAACTTGTTTTATTCTCTCTATTAATGTCTTGATGTCTAGGTTTGTAGTATGTGACGAGTCATTCTGGGGGCTCTTCATTGTTTTCATGCCGATGTCTGTTTTCTCAGTGTCTGACCTCCCAGGGGTCTGTGTGAGCCCTATATTCTTCTTTTGGTTTTTCTTCATTTGTGCAGATTTTTCCTCCCTACTTTTCCCTTCCCTCCACTTCCCCATCTTGTTTAATTGTTATTCAGGGGTGGAGGGGTTGCTTTTACTTCTCTTTGTTCAATCTCCTATTCTTCCTAATGTATTTCCTCTTACTTTGCTCAGTTCTGGAGTTGGACTGTAGGCTGAGGGCAGTCCTTTTTGCAGTTTTGAGATTTAATTAAGGGGGGAGCTGTGATTCAAAATCTCTCTGCAGATTCTGGTATCTGCCAACAGGTATATGGATAGTCTAAAACCTACTTCCCACCGCCTTGGAATCTGTCCATACAGTGGGGTTGTAGGTTTACTCCCTGAAAACAATATGAGGTTAACAGAGGGAAGAGAATGGAGCAGGCAGTGGGGGGAAGAGGGGGGTGAAGAGAGAGAGGAGTAAGAGGGAAAACAGATGAGTGTACCAATAGCAAGTGAAAAGAGACACAAATACTGAAACAAATAAAAAGAAAAACACTAATCATGACTGAAAACTAACCAACAACCATATAAAAAACGAAAACATACAATGATGCTAATATACACGCTAGCCAACCTCCTTATTGGTGTGCTATTCCTCTATACAAAGATGGAGTTTACAGAGAAATAAGAAAAAAAGAAGAAAAAAAAAAGAAAAGGAATATATTAAAGTCAGTAAACTAACAGAACCAACCAAGCACACTTGGAGACTTTTCCTTTAAGCCCAATGTCCTTTCAGCTCTGATTTCTAGCTGTCTTTGCAGGCTGGTAGAATTGTTCACAGTTAGGGTAGTTGCCCCTGGCCTGCTGTGAAGAACAGTTCAGATATGGGCTTCTGCCCAGTCTATTACTGAGATCTGGCCTTGTCTATTTATCAAGGAGGAAGAGCATCTGTCATTCCCATTTTGACGTTGTTACCTTGGATCCCCAGCAGGTGGTGTGATCTCACCGCTCCAGTAGACCTTTGTCTACAGCTGCTGAAGCCTGCAGTTCGGAGGTCACCCAGGAAGGGAGGGAGCCAGCGACAGTATCTGCGGCAGCGGCAGCTACCTCCCTGTACACGGGGAGGAACTCCGCAAGCCTGGCTCTGGGCGAGAGGCATGGTGTGGCAGTGGCAGCTGCAGCCATGGCAGCGGTGATTCTCAGTAGATCCTGCTTGCAGGGGCTTCATGGTTCGAAGTCGTGGGTCACCTCAGGCATGGGCAGGCAATGACTGCAGCGGCAGCATCTGTGGCTGTGGCAGTGGCCCAGACCACCGTGATGTTTGAGCAGTGGTGGCGGCAGCGGCTGAGCTCCCTGTGAAGAGCAGGCTGCCGAAGATGGGAGCTGCCTCCCATGGGAGAGAGCTAGGGTCTTTATGAGTGTTCTCTTTCACAGACCATGCTGCCCTGTCGCCATCTTGCTGAAAGTGCTGGCATCATGTTTTAAACCACTCCTTCACTGTTGGCTCCAGCATACTTCCTTACTTTCTCAAGAACATGAATGTGTAAATACATCACAAAGTAAACATGCCAAAACCCTGCTGCAGAGAGTAGAATATTTCCCTGCAAATCATACCCTCCCATAATCTTCCCCATCTCCAATCAGGGCAACCTCTGGCTTCCATTTTACAGGCCAAAGGTATAGGATTCAACTTCTGTTTTTGTGGCACTGTCTCCAGCCCATCTGTGGGTTCTGTTGGGTTCTAAATATAGTTTTCAGAGAACCCTCCATTTGTCACTGCTCCCCTGCCACCATTCTTATCCAAGCACCATCACTTCTCACCTAGAGTACAGCAGTCACCTCCTGGCCAGGATTCCTGCCCTGCAAGGCTGACATTCAGTTTCAAAACAACAGCCATGGTGCTCTTGTCAAATCTGAATCAGATCAAGTCCCTCTGCCCAGGACCCTCCAGTGATGCCACATTTTACTCAGAGGAAAGGCCAGCATCCTATCACATCTAGTGATGCTCTGGATGATGTGGCACCCAGTTCCCCTCAGATCCCATCTCCTCCTTCTCCTTCTCTCCCCACCAGCCACACTCTCTGGCTGTTCTTTGAAAGTGCCCCCCCCACCCCCTGCAGCAGCTGCAGGCCTTGCCCATCCTCTCCCATTTGGACATGGTCCCCTACCCTCTCCCAAGTCTCCAGGTCTTCTTCAAAAGCATCCCTTGGTGAGGGCTCCCCATACTCCCTCCTCTAAATGTTCACCCTGGTCCTCACACTTCTCTGTTTTATTTGCTATCTTCAGCTTAGCTCGCTAATAGTCTACATATTACACATATGTTATATTTATTGTTCACTCCCCCATTAAATTGTAATTTCCATGAGGATAGGGAGTTTTGTTTTTTCATTAAAATGGAGTGCCTGGCACAAAAGAGGTCTATAATACAAAATTTAAAAATTAAATTAGATAGAAATACAATGAGTTCTAAATTTTAAAGGATGTTTCTAATATGTTATCTAGGTTTCCTGGTCAGAAAAGAAGTTTTCAGGATACTTAGTGTACTATATTGTCAAAAACCTACAGTGTTTTCTACATACAAGGCAAAATGGGTAGACTTTGTCTCTTTATCCTTACACGAAAAACTACAAATCTTTAATCAAGGAAAATCCAATAGTATCATGTTATAGACAATCAGACTCTTCATCTTTTTTTCTTTTAAGCTTAAATGTTAATACATTTTGCATCCAGGGATTAAGAAATTCAGCTGCTCTCTGCAAAGGCTTAATAAAAATGTAAATGGTAATATTAATGGCAAATAAATTGAAACACTCCAAAGAAAGAGAAAGAATTGTGGAAGAGTTTAAAATTACTCACAGTAAATTAACACAAAGGAGTCCAGTGATTTGCCCACATTTTATAGACTGTTTAAGTAAATTCCATCTGTATTGCATCCAATAAATTTGCTATTTGCAGTCATGTGCCAATAATGATGTTTCAATCAATGGATCACATACACACGGTGGTCCTATAAGATCATAATGAAGCAGAAAATCCTATCACCTAGTGACATCATAGCTGTTGATAACACCATGGTGCAATGACTTTATTTTTTAATAAATTTAGTGTACCCTAAATGTGCAGTGTTTGTAGAGTCCACAGTAGTGTATAGTATGTCCTAGTCTTTCACATTCATTCACCACTCACTCACTGACTCACCTACAGCAATTTCCAGTCCTGCAAGCTCCATTCGTGGTAAGTGCCCTATGTAGGTGTTCCATTTTTAAATCTTACACTGCATTTTACTGTACCTTTTCTAGGTTTAGCTATGTTTAGAGGCACAAGTATTTCCTATTGTATTACAGTTGCCTACAGTATTCAGTACAGTGAAGTGCTATACAGGTTCACATCCTAGGAGCAATAGGTTATACCATACAGCCTACGTGTGCAGTCAGCAACACCATCTAGGTTTGTGTAAGTATATTCCACGATGGTCATACAACAAAATCACACATTTCTCATAATATGTCTGAATGATTAAGAAACACATGACTGCACTTCTACAGAATTAGTGTGTATGGTATATGCATACATGTACGTGTGAATATATGTCTATATATGTATGTGTAGTGTGTGTGTGCTTTTTGCTTTTGAGGTAATTAGAGTGTGATATTACAGTACGAGGCAGCAGATGGCCTTAAAACTGGGGAGGTGGCATTAGAGCAACATCGTTAGGTTTGTGTGAAGTTGAAGGTGCTGTTGCTTCAAATGTACACTTGTGAGGACACAGCCTTTGAGCCACCACTTGTGTCCTGTGCCATCAAAGTCAGTGGCCTCAGGTGATTCCTTCCACCACAAGATCCTGTTCTTTCCTTCATCCATGTGTTTTCTGCATTCTCTTCCCTCATAGCACACTTAAGCCATAGTAAGTCTTTTGAAGCATTTTTAAAGAATAAAAGTTGAAAATTAAGTTGACAAAACCCTCTACCACTCATTTTCTCCAGCATCGTTTGTGAAAGACTTTAAGTACTTTGGAACAAAATAATGTAAAGATTTCTAAGTCAATGTAATCATTACTTGGTTTCCTTTTTCCGCCTGTAAAATAAAAATTTTACCTTAAATTAACAGAAGACACAGAACAATCATGAGAGTGTCTCCCACAGAAGCCAGGGCCATCTACATATAGCCTGGCAATGCTGGTGGACTGGAGGCAATGGCTCTGCACAGCAGCCTCTGCACAAAACCCAGCATTGCTTTCACTGAATTCCCCACACCTAGTACAGCGCCTGACTCGAAGGAGGTGATCAGCACAAATCTGTTGCATGACTGCCTGAGCGAGTGAACAAATAACAAGGGAGAAGAGGCAGGATCTGCTGCATACATTGAAGAGTAAGGCAAGACCCTCCAGGAATGCACTGTTAGAGCACAGTGGCCCCCTCCGCCAACAGCATAGCCTCCTCAGCCCTTGCAGACTCTGAGCCCTGAGCTGAACATACCGCAGGGAGCAAAAGGCTCAACTACCCTCTGAGGTCACAGGAAGTCCAGCAGGAGCTGAGAGAGGGAGTGGGGTGACGTCTGGTTCATGTGGGCACAGGCAGGCCCTCCTCAACTCAGTGACCCAGGAGCAGCCTTGATGTTTCTGAGGCCGCCACAGTCACCCCCTTGGCTGTCCAGACCCACACAGGTATGCATTCTGTAGTTGTTGCACAAGGTTCCTCAGTGGACATTCACGGATCTCTCCAAAAGTGGGTAGCTCCTCACAAAACAGGACGTGGGTGCCACTGTCTGGCTCCTCACACTCTCCCCAGCTGGAAGTTGCAGGCTGGTAGACACCCTACTGAATGCACCGCCAGCTTCTATGCATAGCCATGTTGCGTGGAGGGACAGCTGCATGGATCACTGGCTCCATTAGGGAGATGAGGACCCTGACAGAAGGAGGCACGGGGTGCTGGATGGGATGTGGGTGGGAGAGCTGTGGCCTAGGGGTGGGACCAGAACCAGGCGGAGTTGCCATCACCCAGGTCCTGGTAAGAGGCCAGAGAGTAAAATTTTGTGCCAGAGAATTATCATTTTCATGAAATTCTTTCTTTGTCATTATTCTTTAAAAAATAAACTAAATCACACATGATCTGGGTAGAAATAAAATCCCAAATAATGGGGAACAAAAGGTAAAAATCTTCCTTTGCAGGGTTCCACTCCTGGTGGCAGAAAAATTCAGTCAAGAGCTCATCAGGGATCAGCACTGGGACACCCCGGAGCCAGCCAGGGCTGCATGGTATTTGGGTTAAAAGAAGCCCAGCAACACCCTGTTCCCGCCTTGGTCTCACAGATGCCAAAATAGAGGCTTAGACAATGTAAAATTAAACTCCAGGGACAGCGGCACATGCAAAGGAGCTGAGGCTTCCAACTGGCTATCCAAAGGGTAAGTTCTGGGTCCTTGGCTTGTCTGATTGCCCAGGCAACTGTAATGCAAATCCTTTGTGCCTCTTGATAGTGGCATGAATGGGAAGGGAGGAGGGAAGACGAGCCCCTCAGGAGTACCTCAGCACTGCTGAAGAGGCCAGTGACCCCAGGATGGCAGGCAAGACTGTGGGGGAAAAGTCAGGAGAGTGAAGTGGAAAAGGAAAACAAAGGATGCATAAGGCAAGGAGGGGAGGAGGCAGAGACCCTGCAGAGTCAAAGGAGCTCAGGAATGGCTGGGGGCCCTCTCTATGCAGATCCCTCAGCACTGAAGCTGGTGTCCCACCTCACAGCACAAGCTGCCGTCGATGCTATTTGGGCAGACCTGCCCTGCTATCTTCTGCAAGTCTGTGCTCTGCCCCCTGTGAACTTGGGACTTCAGCTCAGTGGCTAGCTTTGTAGAGAGAAAGAAATGTGGATTGTCTGTCCTTCTGGACTTTTTCTTTACACACAAGCCTCAACTTTTTCAATGATATAATTAAGATCATATTATATGTCCTTGGGTGCTTTGTTTTTCATTTACCATAGGTAGTTTTCCATGTCAGCAGACAGAGTTAATTCATTTCTCCCCACTGGCTGCATTGTTTCCCTTATGTGAAAGTATGGTAATTTATTTAACCAAGACAAAACAAGAATAAAATTGGGACACTTGTCTGGCTATCTTAGCCTGCACAGCCAGAAGTTGCTGCACAAAGAGTTCCTGCAAGTGGGGTTGCCGGGTCAAGTGGAATGACACAAGAAGTTCAGACAGATACTGCCACGTCATCCTTCAATGAACCCATTGCCACCCACTACCCACAGAGTGCCCATCTCCCCACACTCCCTGCGACTGGGCAGCTTTAATCTTTTGTTTGCCAATCTGGTGAACAAGAGGTGGCATCTCAGAGTTTTGTGGTTGTCACTGCTGTTTAAAACTGTACCTCTCTGATAATTCACAGAATTGACCACCTTTTCACATGTGTATGGGTCATTTGTGTTCCCTCTTCCGTAAGCCGTTCATGTACATCCTCTGATTAATTTTACTTGTTCAATTTTCTTATTGATTTGTGGCACTCTGTATATTATGGACATTAAATTTTAATTTCTCATCATTGGTTGCTTGTCTTTTCATTTATAAAAATAACTTTCCTCTACAGAAGCTGAAAATTTAGTGAAATAAAATATGAGTGTGTCTCTTCTGCAGCTTGTAGATTTTGTGGTTTGCTTAGACAAGCCTTCCCCCAAAATAATATTCTCTGATACTTCCTCTTAATGGTTCCTATAGTATTCTTCTAAATGTCCACACCTTAACACCTCTGAAAGTAACATTAGTAAATGGTAAGAGATTTGCTAGTGAACTGCGTACATGTGGATGACCAAGTGTTATTACACAGCTAAATACTCTTTTTACCACTGATTTAAAACGCCACATTTATTATGCACTAAAGATGCCTTTGTTGCCATCCTAAGGAGACAAGGAATAGGTGATGGAAGCTGAGCTGGGGCAGGCAAGGGCTTCATGGAGTTGAGATTGTTTTGCTACTCAAGGCACAGGAGCTTGCATCTACACTGAGCTACACCGTTACTTCTACACACCCGAGACATCATATCTTATATAGTCATAAAACAAGAACAGGAGTGGTGGGGTCCTAAAAGTGAAGGAGTGCTCGACTTTCGCCTGTAGGAATGTTCTATGAATTATGATTGTTCGAAGGCTGACCCACACACACCAGAAAAACTAGACAGGATGGTTCAGGGAAAGAGCTTAAGGGTGGGTTCTGTTGAAGCCACCTACAATTAGGTTGAGAGAGAGAGAGAGAGAGAGAGAGAGAGAGAGAGAGAGAGAGAGAGAGAGAGAGAGAGAGGGAGGGAGGTGAGGTGGGGGCAAGGAAGCAAAGAAATGCAACTTATCTGAGAGCCTCCACAAGAAACATAGGTGTGGCAACTGGCACCAGCAGCTGCCTGGGACCTACCAGCTCTAAAGTGTTAGGGCTGTGAGTGACAGCAGAGCTGAGGAACCACAAGCCTCCAGCAGCAGAGAACTGTGACTGCTCCAGGCTTAAAATAACCCTGGGTCTTCCAACCTACCACAGGTAGGTAGCAGCTGAGAAAGAAGCCAGCCCTCAAGAATGGCAACGGTCTCCAAAACCCTCTCCTCCAAACAGCAAAGAGGCAAGGCCAGGAGAATAGCAGATGGTAATACCCCTGCCAGGAAACAGAGAGATTGGAGGTGCTAGGCCTCCCAGCCTCTGCTGTGAGTTTCAGGATTTCTGTGGCCAGTGACGGTTACATGCCCCCGATTATTGTCCCTGTTCTGTTACTGAACATTGTGTGTGTATGTTGTATGTGAGTGTGATTGTATGGTTGTATGGTGTCAGCTAACTTGTCCTTTTAGTCCATAGGTCTCCAGACTAAGAGAAGTTGTTTCTGAATCTCACAAAGAGACTCCTGGGCATCATGCAGAAATCCTTGACACTGAGGCTGATGGGACCTTAAGATAGTCCCCACAGGGAGAAATTCATTTTGATATTTGTATAGGAAAAAGATCGAATCAAATAGTTAGTGACCAAAATGGCAGCCTGGAGAGGGGGCATTAAAACTGTGCACAATATTAACTTTCCTTCTTCTTCTGGGCACTCAGAAGAACTGTACTTCCTGGCCTCCCTGAAGCTACACATGGACATACAAATTGTTTCGGCCAGTGAAATGCCAGGAATGACAGAAGCATTTGGAGTGGATGTAGTTAATTGCTGGTACTCAACTCTGCAGTCCTTCTCCTCCTCCTGCCATCAAGACTGGTGACCTTCCGGATGGCAGCTGCTCCATTAGCCTAAATAAGAAACAAGTTCTAGTGGCCTCATGTACTAGGGATGGAAAATAAACTCTTGTGGTTTAAGCTGCTGAGATTTGGGGGCTGCTTGTTACTGCATCTAATTTAAACAAATAGAAAGTATCTTCATTAATTCCCATGAATTAAAATATCCTTTATGATGGTGACTACCAGATTTATAATTCTAACGCAGTCTTCAAACCTGAGCTAGAAACCTTTTTGTTTTCTCTGCCTTCCTCTGTCCATGAGAGTTCAAGTGCCCAAGGCTCAGTCTTAGATTCCTTTTTCTTCTCTATCTGCGATTTTTCCTCTGTAATCTTATTCCATACCAGTCTTTAAATATAATTTGTGGGTAACCTCCTCGAGTCCCCTCCCACTGTGAGAGCTTTTCTGTCCTCTAAATAAATCCTGTCTTCTCGCTAAAAAATAAAAAATAATAATTTGTGCACTGTTTGTGTAAATCACCCATCATGAAATAAGCAAATGCATTGAAAAAAAAATCAGTGCAGCCAAAGGCAGCCTCTCACAACAACACTAGCTGGTACACTAATGTTGATGGGTTCCTAGAAAACTTACCTAGCGGGGGAAGCCTGTACTGCAAGGGGCCTGTCCTCCAAAAACTAATTCCATATAACTCCATTTTCATTTGGGTTCCCCCCAGTACATCTTTTATTGGACCGATTTCGTCTCCTAATCAGAGTGGTGAGGCTGACTGAGATGGGGGCAGCAGGCTGTGGGACAGGCCCACAGGCCATGCCATCTTACGCAGCCTGCAGGGGCTGGTACTAGGTCCAAGCACTCACTCTCCTCCAGGAGACTCTCTCCCACCTGTTCTCAAATCCATCACTCCATCGTCTCCACCACGATAGTCTAGCCATGTATGACCTCCCACCCGGGCAATACCATGCTCTTGGTTGCTCATCTTTTCGCCCAACTCTCGTATCCCTACCTTTTCCAACCTTCCCACAACAGAGTTTGTGCTGATTTGGAAGGCTGCCTCTATTTTGCATAAGTTTCTACATAATCCTAGATCTGTTTCTAGGCTCTACAGTTTCTTCTGCAGTGTCCATCCACACAGGAACATCACATAACGTAGTCACTATTAATTTAAAACATTGGTATCTCATCTACCCTTCTTGTTCTTTCCCCCACTGTTGTCTCAGCTACTTTGACCTTGACTATTCAATAGGTATTTTAGAATTCGTTGGTCAACTTCCATAAAAAGCCACATTGAAATTTTGGGTATTTGGATTATATTTAGAGACTGACTTGTGAGGAAATATCTCCTCAACATACCAATTCTTATAATCTAGAATCGACATTGCCAATGACTCTCTCTCATTCATTCTTCAACCTGACACCAACTAGCTTCAGCTCTAGCCATTCCTTCAGAACTACTTTTGCTAAGATCCACAGGATGGCCGTATTTCTAATCACTTGTTTCATTCCTCATTTTATTAGATGTGTGTGCTGTGGTTAATACCTTTAATGACTCCTTCCTTGACTTCCTTTCTCCTCTGTTGCTGCCATAATACCTTGCTTTCCCATTTCTATCCTACTACTTCTTGGCCACTCCTTCTCAATCTTTTTTACTGACCCATCCATGGCTATCTGACATGTAAGTACCATAGTTCCCAAGGGCTTCACTCTGAGCTTTCTCTTATGCTCACTTATGCTTTCTCCATAGGCAAAGTTGCCAGTAGCCACATCTTTAAATATCATCCAAATACAAACAATCCCAAAATGTATATTTCTACCCCTGAACTATCTTCTGAACTTCACCTTCTTCTTATAGAGCTACCCACCCATGTGGCATCTCCACTTGGATATATCATGGTTACTGCAAACATAGAAAGACTAAAAACACATCTGCTCTCCTCATCAAATCAGCCTCTCCTCCAATTTTCCTGATTTTAGTAAATGGTTCTTCCACCCATTCAGTTGACCAAGACTGGGAGTCATTCTTCAGCTGCTTTCTCCCTTCATGACACATCAGTAACTTAGTGACAGGATTTCTACCTTCAAGATGGCATTGAGGCGACTGGCTTTTTACCATCTTCACTTCCACCATCCACTGAGATGGCTCCTCATTTCTGTTCTTTTTCCCCACCCTGATACAGTCTCCACTTAGCAACCTGCATGACCTTCTAAGTTGGATCACACATTTCCATCCCCTTATATTCCATAAGTGGCCTCCCATGCCATGTGGAATGAAATAGAAGCTCCTTTCTGTGACTTAGGAAGTACCTGCATAACTTTACCTCTCTCCACACCACCTCTCTTCATTCATTCCTCTCCTGTGCAGGAGCTTTCTTCTCTCAACATGCTCAGTGTTCTTCCTTCTTGGGCTGGAATGCTTTCCTTATGGACTCACACATTCTTCAGATCTCAGATCCCATGTCCCTTGCTCAATGACTTTCTTTGGTTAAATAATCTAAACTAAGGCCTACCTGTATTTTCTCATAGGATCCACTTTTGTTCTTTTTGTACTTCACATTCACTGCAGTGATGTGTGTGTGTGTGTGTGTGTGTGTGTGTGTGTGTGTGAATATCTTTATCTTTCATTATACTGTGAACTCCAGGTAGGGATGGACCATGTCTGTTCTCCACTGAACCACTGGAGATTCAGTGGCTGCCCAAATGTCTATCATAGAGACATCTGGAAAGTGCCAACTAAGCACAAGTGTGTGCACAGTAGTCCTCTTAACCACAATTTTGTTTTCTGATGTTTCACTTACCTGCAGTCAACTGCAGTCCAAAGATAGGTAATAGTATATTTTGAGAGGGACAGAGAGCACATTCACATAATTTTTATTATAGTACATTGATATAATTGTTTTATTTTTAATCACCTGCTATTAATCTCGTACTGTCCCTAATATATAAATTAAACTTTGTCACAGGTATGTCTGTATGGGGAAAAATTTTAGTAAATATAGGATTTGGTACTGCCCACAATTTTGGGTATCCACTAGGGGTCTTAGAACATATCTCCCATGGGTAAGGGGGGATGACTGTATCTGTTTACTAAATAACTAACTAACTAACTGAAGCTTGTAGCTGTGATGCCCCATAGACTAGCAAAATAAGCATGGTCTGTTAGGCCTAGTTCATATCATAACTCTGACACTGACTGTCATGAGAAAGAAGATAACAGCACAGTTAAGTTCAATGTGTAGCACGCAGCAGGCAATTGGTTATGGCCACAATCAGTCATATTACTATAGAATTTAGGGTAGCAAAGAAGGTGGTTACTGAGTGTGGCCCTTTAATTGTAGTTTCCCTCTTTTGATGCCCAGGCCAGAATGCAGTGGCACACTGGCAGCTCACTGCAGCCTCAAACTCCTGGACTCAGGTGATCCTTCCACTTCATCACCCTGAGCAGCTGTGGCTACAAACATGTGCCACTACATTCAACTAATTTTTTGAATTTTTTGTAGAGATGGGATCTCACTTTGTTGCCCAAGCTGGTCTCTAACTTCTGGGTTCAAGCAATTCTCCAGCCTCAGCTTCCCAAAGTGCTAGCATTATAGGCATAAGCCACTGCACCTGACCTGTATTTTCCTTTTAAAGTTAAAACAGCATATCTCATGGCTAGCTAACCTTCAAGGGCATTCCATATGGCACCTGGGGGAATAAAGTGCAACTAAAATTGGGTATTATTTTAATTTTCCACTTTCCGGCTTTAATCCCTTGCTTCCTGTCCCTTAATCCCAACTCAGACACATTCCTGGTGGGAACTCCTGAGGTCACCTGCACCTTTCCATGAGCATGGCTCACACTATCCCTGGAAAGCAAGTCCTCCTTCAAACCATGTGCCCTGTTATAGCCTCCTGTTCATTACCAGATTTCTCAACCTTACTGTCCCCATCTGCTCTGGCATTTCCCTCTCTCTTTACATGCTGCATCACAGCCCTCTGCCACTTGTCTTCCACCTGTTTCTCCCACTGGGTCTCACGTGTACTTTATTTCTTCTTTCCTCTTCCAGAATACTAATGGTGTCTCCTATGAACTAAATGTTAGAGTCCCGCCAAACTCACATGTTGAAATCCTTACCCCTAAGGTGACAATCTTTGGAGATGAGGCATCTGGGAGATGATTAGGTCATGACGGTGGAACCCTCATAAGTGGGATTAGTGCTCTTTTAAGGACAGGAAAAAATATCCCCAAAAAATAAAAAATAAGGGACAGGCAACAGTTTTCTTCTCTCTCTGCCACGTGAGGACATAGCAAGAAGGTGGCTGTCAGAAAGCCAACAAGAAAGCCCTCACCAGAACCCAATCATGTTGACACCATGATCTTGGACTTCCAGCCACTGGAGATGTGAGAAATAAATTTCTGCTGCTTAAGTCACCCAGGCTATGGCATTCTGTCACAGCAGACTATGGTGACTAAGACAACCTATTGCACTTAAGGCTCTTGCATTAAGTTACTTTAATGTAAAGTAACTTCTTCCCTTCTTCTTCTTTCCTTCTCCCTAACTGCCTCTGGTGCTGGATCTCTCCCTTCTTTAGCTGCCTTGCTCTGGATCTTTGTCATGCTTTGCTTGAGAGAGTTCATTCATCCACGTCCATGGCTTCAAAAGTCCTCTGTGTGTTTGTCTCTGAAACATCAGCCTTCCAGCCAGCCTCTCAATTCAAACTCAGTTCATTCCTCAGTTGTCTGTTGGAGAATTTCATTTCAACAAATTTTATTTCCTGGAGCACACACTGCAGTGACCACACTTGATGACATGGGATTAAGTTTGACTGCTGCAAAGGAGTAGTATTCTTACTTGGGCAGAGACAACCTGGTTTAAATTCCAAAGCTGCTATTCTTTAACTATGTGACTTCAGGCTTCCTAAATCTTGGTATTCTCATCTCCAACAAGGGGGTGCTAATGGGATTGCTATCATCCTCCAGAACACTGAGGCCATGGCCAGCACAGAGTGAGCCTCACTGGGTCTATGGGGGGGTCAGAGATGGAAGTGAAGAAGGAAGGAGCAAGGAAGATCAAGGTTAATTCAAGATTAGGTACAGGATGCTTTCTTCCTGGAGAAAACTTAGTAGCAACTTGGTCAATTTGCTGAAATGTCAAAGGAAAAAAAAAAATACTAAATACTGAATCCAAGGTCCCCTTTTCCCCTAACAGTTGAAATGATCTCTTGGGCTTTGGTGAGTGTGCAGCACCAAACTACTGGAATAATGCATTTGTGGCATAATTTGGTCAAACCATGGTTCAATCCACAGTAATTGCTCTATTAGTTTTGATATAATTACTATTTGATGTTTTAGTCAAATGCTGTTGAACCATGTGAGTCTTATCCTTCTCTAAAATGAGATCTCTATTTACATTCCTACAGAGTTTTTCCACATTGAAATTGAAGGATATTTTCTGATCTTGAGGAAAAGAAAGATAATCACACAGATGTTTACAGCAGCTTTACCCATAATTGCCAAAACTTAGAAGTAATCAAGATATCCTTTAGCAGGTGAAAGGGTAAATAAATGTAGTACATTCAGACAATGCAATACAATTCAGTGCTAAAGAGAAATTAGCTATTAAGCCATGAAAAGACATGGAGGAGTCTTAAATGCATGTCACTAGGTGAAAGAAGTCAATCTGAAAAGGCTCACATTGTATGATTCCAACTATATGACATTCTGGAAAAGGCAAAACTATAGAGACAGAAAAAAGATAAGTGCTTTCCAGGAAGGGAGGGATGATTAGGTAGAGCCCAGAAGATTTTGAGGGCAGTGAAACTACTTTGTATGACACCCTAATGGTGGATACATGTCATTATACATTGTCCAAACTCTGAATATACAACATCAACAGTGAAACCAGGTGCACACCAAGGACTCTGGGTGATAACGATGTGCCAGTGCAGGTTCACCAACCGTAGCAATCGTGCCTCTCTGGTGGGTGATGTTTAGGTAATGGAGGAGCCTATGCATGTGTGGGGTCGGGGGTAGGTGGGAGCTCTCTGTACCTTCCGCTCAATATTACTGTGAACTTAAAACTGCTTTTAAAAAATGTAATCTATTTTAAAAGATCAGGCTGGGCTCGGTGGCTCAGCCTGTAATCCCAGCACTTTGGGAGGCCAAGATGAGTGGATTGCCTGAGCCTGTGGGTTCGAGACCAGACTGGGCAACTTGGCGAGACCTTGTCTCTACAATTAAAAAAAAAAAAAATTCACCAGGTGTGGTAGTGCATACCTGTAGTTCTGGCTACTTGGAAGGCTGAGGTGGAAGGATTGCTGGAACCCAGCAGGTTGATGCTGGGGTGGCCGTGAGTGTGCCACTGCACTCCACCTGGATGGAGTGAGACTTCAACTCAAAAAAAAAAAAAGATCAGACATTTTTCCCAATAAAAAGTATGTACATTGTTACATAAACACAGATAGTTCCCTTTCAGTAACACTTCTTGAAACTACTCTAGTTCTTTGGGGATTAGAATGCCAACCAGAAAGAGGTCAACACAGGAGCCAGAGAACACAAAGCCCTTCCTCTGTCTTCCCTGGAATTTCCACTTTGATATTCAAATCATGTCTAAAATCAGAATAATCATCCCTTTATTCTTTCCCACACTCTATGATCCCAGTTTCCTATGTCCATTTTCTTTACTCAATCATGCAAACAGACGGAACACCTGGAGCCAGTGGAGCTTATTAAACAGCAGGAACCATGCAGTTGCTGTCTACTGTTGTGAGAGAGGTTGCTTTTGCTAGGTCTGCATGGCAGAGCTGGTGTCTACTCAGCACATCTTGGCTGGAGATGATCATGGGGAAAATGAGGTTCTGAGAGATACCTGGCCAGGCCCAAGGGGAATCTGGGTTAAAAGAGCATGTCCAACCTTCTAGTTAAATGCAGTTTACCTATGCCATGCTTCACAGTCATTTCAAGGAGAGGACACATTTAGCTGTACAATTTCAGCTTAATCAGCCAGTGAAACACATGATTCATGTCAAAAAGTTGTTCATGGCTGGGCATGGTGGCTCAAACCTGTAATCCCAGCACTTTGGGAGGCTGAGGTGAGAGGATTGCAGGGGTTTGAGACCAGCCTGGGCAACTTGGTGAGACCTCGTCTCTATGATAAATAAAAAAATTAGCCAGTTGTGTGCCTGTGGTTCCAGCTACTTGGAAGGATGAGGCAGAAGGATCGCCTGAGCCCAGTAGGTCAAGGATGTGGTAGCCGTGAGCTGCACTCCAGCCTGGGCAACAGAGTGAGACTCCTACTCTTTAAAAAAAAAAAAAAAAAAAGCTGTTCATAACATATGGCTAAAATAACCAAGAGGTTGGTTTTTGGAGAAGTCTACTCCAATTATCTGGAAAAGTCACACTCTGGACTTCACCTAGATCATGTCAAACAAAAATGTACTCCACAAGTGTCCTTTATAAAGGTGGCTGTGCCAACTGCATCACACTCTTTCACAAACTATTGTGGGATAACGCTGGATTAGTGATGCTGGACTTAGTCTACTATATTCTTTCTAATCCCAGCCACGAAATACTTCTCCTACTGTTTTTTCTCACAGAAGTCTTTGTTCAGTTTCTTTGCTTTCAGTGTCACACCCACCTTTCTAGTTGTAATTTCCTTTGGGTACCTGTCTACATGCTTTCCTAGGGTTGCAATAAATCTTACCCAAACTACAACCATGATGTACTCCCACAACCACTGGCTCAATCTCTAATTGCTCCTCCACATAGCAGCAAAAATATAAGGAGTAAGACTTGGCTAGTCTCTTGCAAAAAGCTCTTCAATAGCATCTTATCTCACCATGGTAAGCTGTGGAGTCTGAGCTTTAGTCCTGACGAACAAGCCTGCTGGCTGTGTAGACCTAGCCAAGTGGCAACGTGGCCAAGTTCCATGTCCCTTATACCTTAACTCATTGGACGGTTGGGAGGGTAAAATGAGATGAATGCTAAGGGTTGCAAACACAGCCTAGCCCAGAGCAGATGTGACTACGTGATGGTGATGACAAAGACAACTTATCAAACCTCCTACAGATCCAGTCCATTCTGGCTCTTTTAGGCTCTCCATCAACACCCTCCCCCAGACTCATTATGCACCACTGATTTCCCGGGCAACTGTAGGATTTGTGAAGAAACTGTTTCTTCTGCCTGAGTGCTCCTCCCACCCTCTACCTCCATGCCCCCAACATTCACATCCTACTTCTATGTCTGGCTAATTCCTATTGGACTTTCAGAGTTCAACTTGAACACTTCTCCCCCTAGGAAACCCGCCCAGGTGGCTTCCACCAGATCAGTCCCACTGCTGTCGACCCTGAGTGCACCCTCAGCTTCATTAGGGAGCAGAGATCATATGTCCTGTTCATCACTGTCTCTCCAGTGCCTAACATGGCATGGGGCCATAATAAAAGCCTCCAAAATATCTGCTGAATAAGTGAATTCATGGCTGGAACAGTTGCCTTGAGGGTCAGCTATTGACAGGGTGCTGAGTACTCTCAAACAACAAATTTGGCAGTAGAAGAACTCAGGACTCACATCCCAAACACATGCAGAAGAAACTAAATCAGAAGTTAAGTGGAAAAGGAGATCATCCATCCAAGAGTGTTCAGAGGACTCCTAGAAGCCATGGGGTGTGGAAACAGGCCAACGTGAAGAAGCTGATGTTTCAGCAGGGAAAGAAGAGGCTAAGGCAGAAGAATCACTTGAGGTCAGGGTTTAAGACCAGCCTGGGCAACAAGATGAGACCTCATCTCTATAAAAAAACAGAAAAACTAGCCAGGTATGATGGCACACACCTGTAGTCCCAGCAACTTGGGCGGCCAAGGTGGGAGGTTCACTTGAGCCCAGAAATTCAGGGCTGTGCAGAACCATGATTGTACCATTGCACTCCAGTCTTGGTGACTGAGTGAGACCCTGTATCTAGAAAAAAGAGAAAAAAGTCAAGGTATTCAAAATGAAAGTGCAACTGGAATGCAATATCAATCAGAATTATAATGTTATATTTTGGAGACTTGGATACAATTATTTTGAAGTCGTAAGGAAAGAAGTGAAAAGAGTAGAGTAATACTAATAAAAGCAGTGAATATTTTTATACTCATGGTTGCACTGGCAATTAATGAGGGTACAAAACAAACAAACAAAAACAAAAACAAGACTGACCACAATGATAATTACAGAAGCTGAGTGATGGGTACATGGAATTCGGTATATTATTTTGCATACATTATAGATGTTTAATATTTTCCATAGTTAAGTGCTTAAAGATAAAACAGAGCCAGCATAAAACAAAAAGGAGGCATTTTCCTAAGCCCTCTAGATCTATTTACACGTTGGCAAGAGCAAGAAAACTGTAGAACAGAGTGAGAGTAAGGAAAGCTTGCTTTACCATCAATCTGTGCTGGCCAGAGCACCATGAGACAAATGTGTGGCAAAGAGGCATGTCAGTCCCTGGGAAGAGGAGCTCTTTAACAAATGGAGCTAGCAGAAAACAAACTTACACCCCCTAGTCACAAATTCAGGTAAATTAAAGATAAAAATACTAAAAAATTAACTGTGAACATATTTCAAGAAAATGTATTCAAAGTTTTAAATGTCTGTGGCCTCAACAAGAGCTTCTTAAGCAATGCAAGATATGTAGAAATCATAAAGAAAATAATAGAAACGTTTAACTAGGTAATGTATATTAATATGACAAAACAGATAAACAGCATAAGAGTGAACAGACTTGGAAAAATAGTTGCAACATATGTGCAGGCAAAGCACTGATGGCCATCTACAGCGAGAACTGCAACACATTGTTGAGATAAAGACAAACATACCAACAGAAACTCTGGCTAAAGACAAGAACAGGCAGTTTACAGAAAAATGAAATCAAGATGGCCAGTGCCACATAAAAAGATGCCAATCTGAGTAGTAATCATGAATAAACAATGCAAATTGCCAATCTGATATTATTTTCACACAAACTGACAAAAAAAACACACACACACACACACAACTGGGGATGACATCCAAGGTCGGTCACCACAGTGGCCTCTGTAAGTGCTGACATTTTGGTGAAGATGTGAATTTCTATGCCCTTTTTGAAAAACAATCTGGGATCAGCCATTCAGACTCAACGTACATGGACTTGTTGACTCAGTGATCCCATTTTGGGAAATATTTCTTAAGAAATAAAAGCAGGAGCATATTAGAAAGTATTAAATGAAAACAGTGTGGCGATTCCTAAAAGATCTAAAAATTGACTTTCCTTACGACCCTGCAATCCACCTGCTGGGAATATACCCAGAGAAACTCTATGAAATTACTTTATGAAATCACTCTGTGAAAAGATACCTGCACACACATGCCTGTTGCAGCATTATTCCCAATAGCAAAAAAATGGAACCGAACCAACCATGCTGCCCATTGAAAGAGGACTGGATTAAAAAAACGTGGTCATATACATAATGGAATAATAGACAGCCATAAAGGACAAAATTATGAACTTCACAGAATCTTGGATGGGCTTAGAGTCTATGATACTGAGTGATCTATCACAGAAAGAAAGAACTGAGTACCACATGTTCTCACTCATAAGCGGACCTTGAACAATTATCACAATAGTATAAGAAAGGGATTGGCAGTAGTGGGAAACTGCCAGGGGAGGGAGGTGGGATTGGCAGTAGTGGAAACTGCTGGGGGTGGGGGGCACACCTCATCAACAAGGGTACCTGTACAATGAACATTTATTTGTATACCTAACCCTGAATTGTACCCCACATCTTTAAAATAAAAAAAAAATATATATATATTTTTTTGAGTTGGTGTCTCACTCTGTCACCCAGACTGGAGTGCAGTGGCTGCTCCTGGCCACCACAGCCTCGACCTGTTGGGCTCTGGCGATCCTTCTGCCTCAGTCTTTCAAGTATATATAATTCAAGCTGGAATTATAGGCACACGCTACCATGCCCGGCTAATTTTTTGATTTATTGTAGAGATGAGGTCTTGCCAAGTTGCCCAGGTGGGTCTCAAACCTGCGGGCTCAGGCAATCCACTCACCTCAGCCTCCCAAAGTGCGGGATTACAGGCTGAACCCGGCAAAAAAAAAAAAAATTTTTTTAAAGAAAGTGTTAAATGAGATTTAATAAAGATTTTTTTAAATGTCAGAAACTGGAGAAAATCAGAACATCTCTCAACAGGGAAGGGATGGGTAAACAGGATATGTCCATATGGGACTAAGACACATCGCTTCAGAAGGAAACTGTACTTGATTTACTGATCTGGAAGGATGTCCATGCTGTACAGTTTACTGAGGAGAAAAGCTTCGAATAACATGCAGGGAATCATAGATATTTGATGGCAAAAAGCATATACTTGAAAGGTATATATTTATATTCATAAACGTATAGGTATAGCTGGTAATTTGCACACAGTATCTATTAGCACAGAGAAGCAAACATTGGGTGGCATCATAAACATTTTAAAATTTATTGTTTTACTGGCTATAAATACTTCATTATTTTTGTGATAAAAATTGAGAGCATTTTTTGCAAAAAATAACAATATTTCAGAGAAACTAAGCAAAAGGAGAGTTTCAAGGAGGGGATAATTAGTTAAATTGAAGCCAATAAAGGACAAGCCACAGAAAAGAGGGAATGATGGGGGATTCTGTGGGGGTCAGAGGTTGTACTGCTGTAGCCCCTATCTTCCAGCTCTGTGACTAGCATCCTGACTGTAAAGGGGGAGATTTTGTAAAAATCTTTTTTTGTAAAAAAAACTGGAAAGGGAGAGCTTGAGTGAGGATGGAGACCTGAGGTGCATTAAGTCAGAAGGGAGGGAAGGGGGAACTCCAGGTCCCGCCATTGCCACCAGATCAGCAAAAGAGGCCCAGGACATCTCCTCAGAGCAGACCCCACAACTTCTGGGGGTCCCAGAGGTCTGACAGTGACCCCTAACCACCACAACAGCTCTCCTCAGAGGACAGGACCAGCGATCCTCTGACTGGGCCTGTGACCACTAGTGTAAATGCTGCACCTCTGTGCAGCTAGCTGCGATATGCAGCTTGTTGAGTCCTGAAATCCAGTCCAATAGTAACCAGAACCCTAGATGATTATATTTCTTGGGACAGTACCAGGAAGTGATTGCCGCCTGCTCTAGCAGATCTGGGAACCGCAGCTCCACCTGCTTCCGAGAAATGCAGAGCAGGCACATGTGCGATGTAGTGCCCCGTCCAGCCTGAGCCTGCAACCACTTGTCTGCACGAGGGCAAGCTCACATGAAGCCTTCCTACTTTTAAGACTATTCAAACTGTTCTACATATGAAGATTTTAAACTTTCATTTATATCTACTAGGTTCCCTCAGAACTCCCTCAGATGCCCATGTCATCTGACCAGAGGTCTCTGGGGGAGCTGAGGACTGCTGGTGGCTTCAGATACCTACCAAGTACATATTCCTGGGGAGCAGCCCAGACTCATCACAGGGGAATTTCTGCATGTGGGGTCAGAGACAGTGCTTTTACAAGAACCCCAGGTATTTTCATGCCACTCACCTTGAATCTGGAAACCACTGAAGGCCCTCATCCTACTGAGAGGTGAGAGCCAGTGTTGGAACCTGATAAACGCCTGTGGTTGGTTTATTTCTATAGACAATACAATATGAGGTTCTAGATCTTTCATTTATGCAGTATCGTCCTGTCAAACACTGAAAACACTAGATTTAGTTTATCAACACCAACTAAATAGTCACTCTTAGCTGTTCTTTTCCCCCAACATAAAATAAATAAAATAAAATAAATGGAGTACCTTAAAAGTAGTCACAGGTCACTGTAAAATTCGGGAGGAAAAATAACAATGTTGGCTAACTTAAGACTTTGATTATTTAAATATGCATGTTGTTATTTCTATGATAATGTTAATAGACACAGAGAACATAACTTTTGAACAACTACAAAGGAAAAAACTTGCAATCGCACATTTGTTCACCATATCTCCTGAACGCCCACTGTGGGCCAGGCCCCACTGGAGACATGTGCGACTTCCTAGTGAACAGAAGAGGCAGAAATGCCCCTGGGCTTCTTTTCTAAAAGAGCAGACAAACCAAGAATGAGATCCTGCACAGGATATTGCAGGTGATCACCTGCAGTGGTGAAGAGGGAATAGACGAGAGGAAGGGGCAGGCGAAGGTATGTGTGTAAGGACACGTCAAGTGCGGTGGTCAGAGCAGGCCTCAACTGAGAAGTGACCCTGGAAGGAGGATGTGGAAGAGGTGAACTGGTGACTTGGGTGCGTGCAGGGTAGGGCAAAAGCTGCCCTGAGGCTGGAGGAGCCCTGGGGCACGAGTGTCTGGAGGGCATGGAGCACATCTGGGTTAGAGCTGAGGCCTCACGGTCACCAGAAGCGCCATGGGACTCATAGCTTTCCCTCTGTGTGAAACCAGGGGTCGCTGCAGGCTTTCCAGCAAGTCATCACAGCAAGGAGCTCACATGTTCCCAGGCTCACTTTGGCTGCTGCTTAGTGAGCAGATGGTTGTGGAGAGGGTGGGAGGTAGGAGGAAGGAGAGAAGCGAGGAGATGAGTCAGGAGGCCACTGCCCTCTCAGAGGAAGAAGGAAAATGGTCTGGTGAGGATGGCAGCAGTAGGGGATAAGAAGTATCTCGATGGATTTTGAAGACTGATTTTAAAAGGAATCCAAAAGAAGACAACAAATAAGAGGGAAAAAACCCAGAAGACGAGAAACAAATAGCAAGTACAGGAGGAGATGGGTAGAGGTGAACCCAAATGTGCCACTAATTAAATTAAACGTAAAGAGACCAGATGCTCCAGTTCATAGCAATAAATTGGCAGAAATACAAGATTTAAAACTATATGTTGTTAAAAAAAGACATCTAAAATATAAAGCTACAGAAAGGATTCATTTGAAAGGGTGGGAAAGAAACACACCATGTGAACTGTAACCACAGGAAACTGGCATAGCTATGTCAACAAAAGAGAGATTAGACTTTGAGGTAAAAGCATTTACTAGTGATTAAGAGAATTACCTAACAATGATAAAAATTAGACAAAATAAAAGTATGACACAGATTTGAATGTACTATTGACAAACTTTATCTAAAGGATACATAGAATTATACTCCCAAGATCTGCAGAACAAAAAATGCTTTTAGGACACATGGAATATTTACAAAATGTTTATCATACTCTAGGTCGTAAAATGTATCACAAAAAATTAGAATGATAATGAGCAACTCCCTATATGGTTACAAGATTGAACATATACTTCTAAATAACCCGTAAGATTTGCTTCAAAATAATATAGGCAGTTGTCATGGCAGAGGATAATGAGCTAGGAAATATAAGATTGTTTACAACTTGATAATTATAGAAGTTGGATGATGGGTACATGAAGATTCATTATGCTATTGTGTATATATTTATAGACATTTAATATGCTCCATAGTTAAATATTCAAAAATGTAAGTACAATAAAATAAGCAAAAAAAATCACAATAAAATAAAATACAATAAATAATCTAAAAATGGAAGAAGAAATCACAAATAAAATATAAACATTTTAAACTAAATAATAAAATATTTCAATAAAAATTTGTGGGACACAATAAAAACAATAGGTAGAGAAAGTTTTATTGCTTTAAATGCATATATAAGGAAATAAAAAGTACCAAAAATTTATGAGCCAAGTATCTATTTCAATAGGTTAGAAAAAAATAGCAAAATAAACACAAAAAATTAGAAGGAAGACAATAAAAAGCAGATATAAATGAAACAGAAAACAAACACATAGTAGACAGGATCAACAAAAATCAGCAATTAGGTTACAAAAAGAATATTATTGATATTCTGTAATAATACTATGCAAATAAGTTGGAAAATATGGACAAATTCCTAGAAAAATAAAACTTACCAAAATTGTCTTTAAACAACTGAAAAACCAAGTAATTCTAAAATCATTAAACAAATTAAATCAACAGGTAAATATTTTTATTTTTCTACAGAAGTACCTTCAGGTTTAGATAGTTTCCTCAGCAAATGACAAAAGAATTCAGTCTTATAATCTAATCCAGAATGGCAAATAAGAGGGTATAATCCTCATCTTAAATTATGATGCTAGCACATAATCTTGGTATGAAAATGTGACAATAAGTAGTAAGAGGAAAAGAAAAAGAAAACATTATAGGGCAATCTCATTCTTAAAGGCTGATTAAATGCATTTAGTATATAATATAGTATTGCAAACTTGGGCTTATCACAGGAATGTAAACCTGGTTTAACATTATATAATTTGCCATATAAACAGATTAACAGAAAAAATAAATCAAATAATTGCTTCAATACATGCGTGCAGAAAAAGCATTTAAAAATGTTGACATTCGTTTAACATTTTGTAAACCTTCATAACTAGAAATAGAAAAGCATTTTTTTTACCTGATATATGGTTCCTTAAAAAGAAAAAAAAGTATTCATATTTGTAAAATGTCAAAAGATTTTCCTACTACAGTGAAACAGTAGTAAATCTATTCATATAAATAAATAATTGAATTAACTATTAATGGACAAATTGCAGAATATTATTTCCAAATTGCATTTATTTCAATTAAGTCAGAGATTGCCATACTTTGTAGGAAAGCAAGACCTACTATACTCTGTGTATAAGAGACTCACTTTAAATAGAAACACACAGTTGGAATTCATGCCTTTAGTATGAATAAATAAATAAGTAAATACAGGTAGCTTGAAAGTAAAAGGGTGAAAAGATATATACCATTCAAATTGTGAGCATAAAAAAGATGGAGTGTGTATATTATGATCAGACAAAATATATTTCAGAAAAGTATTACTAGATATAAACATTTCATTATGATAAAAATATCAGTTTGCCAGGAAGACATGACAATAATAAATGTGTATAAATACACAGCTTCAAAATATATAAAGCAAAATATGGCAAGACTAAAAGGAGATGTAGGCAAATCCACAACAACAGTGGATTACTGTAATGTCTCTTTCTCAATTGCTAGAACAACTAGATAAAAAAAATAGTAGAGATGTAGAGAATCTGAGCACCATCAACAAATATAACCTGTCATTTGCAGAACACCCCACCTCAAAACTGTAAAATATAATTATTTTTTCAAGTGCAAAAAGAGCCTTTGTGTCTTGGTAAATAAGCCAAATGCTGAACCACAAAACAAGTCCCAATAACATTCAAAATTCCGAGATAACACAGAGTATGTCCCATGCAATGATGGAATTCAGCTGGCAGTCATTAAATGTAAGTTATCAAAGAAGTTCCAAATGTCTGAAACTAAATAACACACAGGCAAATAACTCATAAGTCAAAGGGAAAGTCACAAGAAGAGTTAGAAAATCATTTAAGACTTGAAGATGATAAAGATATATCAAAATTCTGGCAATGCAGCTAAACTATGCTCTGAGTAAAATTTATAGAAAATGACTTAAAATCAAAGATCTAAGTTTTCACCTCAAGTATTTATGAAAGATAAGCAAATTAAGAACAAAGTAAGTAGAAGGAGGGGTAACAATAAGTTCCACCACTGAAATAGAACATAAAGAAAAAAATAAGAGAAAATTCAACATACCAAAATTTGGTTCATTGAAAAGGTTAATAAGATTGGTAAACATCTAGCAAGACTGATGAAAGGGAGTTTTTTTCTATATTGCAGGGTTCAATATATATACTCAATATATATCAATTTTATATGTTGCAGGGGGCAGAAAAGGAGGGAGGGAGAGAAAGGGAGAGAGGAGGACATGCTTAAATTATCAGTATCACAAATGTAAAAGAAAATAGACCCTCAGAATCTAAACACATAAAAAGAATAATAAGGAAATACTATATAAATATGATAATAAATTAGACAGTTTAGACGAATTGCAGAATTAAAAAAATACAACTTACTAATGTGACAAAATAAAATGGAAAATCTATGATCATATAATATAGCATACTTTATTCTGAATCTACATCTGTTAAGAAAATTGTGTTAGCCCGGCTGGGTGGCTCAGCCTGTAATCCCACGCCTTTGGGAGGCTGAAGTGAGTGGAATGCCTGAGCCCGCGGGTTCAAGACCCGCCTGGGCAACTTGGTGAGACCTCATCTCTACAATAAATCAAAAATTAGCCAGGCGTGGTAGCGCACACCTGTAGTTCCAGCTACTTGGAAAGCTGAGGCGGAAGGATCGCCAGAGCACAGCAGGTCAAGGCTGTGGTGGCTGGGAGCTGCCACTGCATCCAGTCTGGGTGACAGAATGAGACTCCCAACTCAAAAAAAAAGAAAATTGTGTTATGAAAATTCTCACCCTAAAAAATACATAAATAACTTCAATGGTGAATTCTACCAAAGATTGACATAAAAAAATAATACCAACAGTACATACCTCAGAGAACAGAAGGAAACTCTTATTTCTAAAGTTTTGTATGAGGCTAGCATATCTCTGATACCAAAATTAGAGAAATATATTAAAAGGAAAGTATAGATCAATAACTGCCATGATCATAGGCATAATTATTCAAATAAATCCTTCAATATATAAAAAAGAATCAAGATCAAGTAGAGTGTATCCCAAGAATGTAAGGTTAGGTTAACATTCAAAAATCAATACAAATTTTTCACCATATTAGCATAAAAACAGCAAAACAGTTGACTAAATTTAACAAATATTATTATTTTTTCTTAATTCTGCAAACTTGAAATAAAAAAGACTCTTATTGGACAAGGCCATTTATTTTTTTAAAAAATCCTACCCTTAACATCTTATTTTTTTTTAATTTATTTATTTATTATAAAGATGTGGGGTACACTTCAGGGTTAGGTATACAAACATTGATCATGCAGGTACCCATGTTGATGAGGTATGTCCCTCCCTCCCCTAGCAGTTTTCCTCAACTGCCACTCCCACCCCCCCTTCCCCTGACAGTTTTCCACTACTGCCAATCGCTTTCTTATAGCATTATAATTGTTCAAAGTCACCTTATGAGTGAGACCATATGGAACTCAGTTCTTTGTTTCTGTGATAAATTACTGAGTATGATCGATTCCAAATCCATTCAATTTGCTGCAAAGTTCATATATTTGTCCTTCTTTATGGCTGCATAATATTCCATTGTGTATATGTATATGAACCAACTGTGTTGCCCATCAAAGCTGGACTGGATTTTAAAAATGTGATACATAAACATCTTATTTTATGGTGAAATATTGAATTGTTTTCCTTAAGATTAAGAAGAAATTAAGCATATTCAGTCTTAATACTTGTATGGAAGATTCTACACAGTGTAATAAGGTTTAAAAAAGGATAAAGTTAAAAAAGGGAAAAGTAGAAGTTTCTCTGTTTGTAGCTGACATGAATGTCAGTGTAGAAAATTTATGAAACTCTGTAATCAATAAATTCACTTAGCAAGGCTGCAGTTACAAGGTCAATATGCAAAAAAAGTTTCTATATACTAGCAGCAAAGAGTTGGAAAATGAAAAGCATAAAATAATTAGGAATAAATTTTAGCAAAAGATTCCAAGACTTTCTACACTGAAACAAAAATGTCTGCTGAGAGATATTAAAGAACACCCAAATAGACTGGGCATGGTACCTCATGCCAGTAATCCCAGCACTTTAGGAGGCCAAGGTGGGAGGATCACTCAAACCCAGGAGTTTGAGACAAGCCTGGGCAACACAGCAAGACTCATCACTACAGAAAATAAAATTTAAAAAATTAGCCAGCCATGGTTGCATGTGCCTACAGTCCTAAGTGACTTAGGAGGCTGAGGCAGAAGGATTGCCTGAAACTGGTAGGTCAAGGCTGCAGTGAGTTATGATTGTGCCACTGCACTCTAGCCTGGGTGATAGAGTGAGACCCCAACTCAAATAAACAAGAAAATAAAATAAAGTGAAGTAAAATAAAATAAGAGGACCTAAACAAATGAAGAAAAATACAATGTTCATAGATTCAAAAAGTCAATATTGTGGTCAGTTCTCTCAAAACTGATCTACAGATTAAAATAAATTCTATTATTTAAAAACCCCAGTAGGCCTTTTTGTAGAAATCGATGAAAAATATTCTAAATTTAAATAAAAATATAATTGATCTAGAATAGCCAAAATTATCTTGAGAAAGTATAAAGTTGGAAGTCTTATGTAACTTCAAGTTATAAAGCTACAGTAATCAAGACAGTGTATGGGCTTGAAGACAAATGCACAGCTCAATAGGACAAAATAGAGGAGAGCTCAGAAACAAATCCACAAACATGGGAAAGCAATTCAGCAGTGAAAGGAAAGGCTTCCACAGAGGGTGCTAGGAAAAGTTGCATTTGCATATGGAAAAATAATCTCCCTCAACTGCTACCTAATACCACACACACTAATTGATGCAAGATAGATCACAAAACTAAACATCAAGCCTACAATTATAACCTTTTTTAGAAGTAAACACAGTCTTCTATCTTTGCAGCCGGGCATAAAGATTTCTTAGGAAATAGAAAGCAGTGGTCATGAAAAATTGATATGTTAAATTTTATCAAAATAGAAAACTTCAACTCACCAAAAAGCACCATTTAGAAAATAGACACATTACAAATGAAAAAAGGTATCTACAAGACATAGTTGATAAATGACTTATTTCCATCCTCAATAATAAAACCTCTATGACAATAATGAAAAAACAAATCATTAAATTTTTTAAAAATGAGCAAAAGTTTGGTATAGGAACTTTAAAGGAAGATGTGAAAATGGCCAATAAGTACATGAAAGAGTGTTCAATATCATTAGTTATCAGAAAAATGGAAATTAAAACCACAAAGAGATGCCACTTGATATCCCCTAAAATGGCTAAAAATAAAGTTTGACAACGTCAAATGTTGACAAAGATATGAAGCATCTGGAATGTTCTTACATTGCTGAAGGGAGCATAAAGATAGAAAAAAGACATGTTAGTTTAAACTAAGCACACACCAACCCTAGGAGCCTGGAGTTCCCTTCCTTGGTATTTATAGAAGAGAAATGAAAACATATGTCCACACAAAGACTTGTACAAGAATGACTAAAACAGCTTTATTCATAGAAGCACAAAACTGAAAACAACTCAAGTGTCCATGAAAAAGAAAATGGGTAACTGATTGTGGCAGACAGATAGATACACAGATGAACAGCCAGACAGACAGATAGATGGATAAATTTACAAATGAATACTTACCATTCAACAACAAAAAGGAAGTAAGTATAGATATACTCAGTCATATGAATGAATCTCACAGAAACTGTAAACAAAAGGAATCAACCTGCATAGTTTTCTCTCCATGAAGTTTTACACTTGGGAAAACAAACATATATTAAAATTGTTTTTGGAAAAAATGGTTGCCTTTGGAGGGTATTAACTGAAACAGGACCCAGTGAAACTTTCTGGGGGAGAAAAAATTTCTATATCTTGGTAGGAATGCCAATTACATGGGTATATACTTTAGCTAGAATTTATTGAATTCTGCACTTAAAATGTACATTTCACTTTTGTAAATTATACCCGAAATATCCTACCACACAAATATTAAACTATAGTTGGTTGGTTTATTTTTTTTCTTTGGTATTTGATAGCAATTCTGATACCACTTTCTATGTATTCTAGATTTGGAAAAATGAGTAAATGTATCAAGGTTACTGACAGCAAAGGTGTCTCACTACTGGAGTTACAGATATGGAAAGAATACTGTGGGTTAGAGCTAAAGGTATCAATGTAAGCCTTGTTTTTGATACATGGATACACATATTTCATAGTTCTGACAAGGCCTAGAAGTAATGAGCACATCTAGCACCTTGATTTTGATTTCTAAATAACATTCTCTTTAATAAAAGGAAACACAACTTCCCAAGAAAAGGCTGATTTCAGGGCTGGAGCAAAGAATGTAAAAGACAATTCTAGAATACTTTGTACACCAGAAAAGAAGGAAATGTTAAAAGAAAGATGGACACAAATCCAAAAGATGCAAAGCTAGGTTGGAGGGCTTCCCCATCAGTCAAATGTGAGATAAACTGAACATCAAAATAAGTAACAGTAGTAACAGAACATAACCCACTGGAAAAATAAGACCCATAAGTCCATATAAATGGATGAGTAAGAAAATGGAGAAAGAAATACAGCTCTTCCATACAGAAGAATGCTAATACAGGAAGAGTGATAGAGTTAGAAATTTATCAATGGGTGCTAATGCTAGTATATAAAAGTTTGATGAGAAAAATCTTATTAATTACAAAGAAAAACGACTTAATTTTATAAGGAAGAAACCTAGGTACACTACCTTAACCAAATGATAAAAGTTAGCATAACCAGTAATGGGACTAATCAACATCATATGCCTTTTTGACATAATGCATGTCATAGGGGACATAACATCACTACTGTGGTATTAATGACAAAAAATGCATAACATGACTTTAATCAGGAAACCTTAGAAAACTCAAATTGGGAGGCATTCTACAAATTAACTTGTCCATATATTCTTGAAAAATACCAAATCAAGAAAGATAGAGAAAGGCTTAAGACCCATTCCAGAATAAAAGAGACTAAACAGACATGACAATTAAGTACAACCTAAGATCCTGGATTGAACCCTGGACCAGAGAAACAATAGCTATAAAAGACATTATTGAGTGAATTGATAAAAATGAATAGAGTATAGGTTAGATAACACAATTATATCTATGTTAAATTTCCTGATTTTAACACTGTAGTTATGAACAAGAATGTCTTTTTGTTAGGAAATACACACTGAAATATTTCATGGTAAAGGAGAATGATGTCTTTACCAGTGTCAAAAAGGTCCAGAAAACAAAATCCACAATGACAGGTATATATATACATACATAAATATGTATTCATATGCATACATATGTGCCTATATATACTTACACATACCCATTGCATATATTACATACCATCTATGTATATTACATACCCTCTATGTATACTACAGAGAGAATGAACAAGAAGTGCAAATGGGCTAAAATGTATACAGTTGAAATTGGTAAAATATACATGAGAGTTCCTTGTACTATTCTTGAAACTTTTCTATATATGTATAAGTACATCAAAATAAAATTCACAAAAAGGTTTACTATAATGATGGGACTGTTAATCAGGACAACTACCATAGAAAACCATCAGGCAGTATCTACCAAAGCTAAACTTACACATGCTCTGTGACTCAGCAATTCTATTCCTCGGTATCTACTTAATGGAAATACATAGATATGGTCTTTAAAAAACATTCACAAGAATACTAATTAGTAATACCATGATGGCATACTATTCCTTTGCACCAATATATCACTATTTATACATTCTGCCCTTGATAGACCTTTGGATTGCTTTCAGTATGGAGTTACTATAAATAGTATGAAAAGGTGCCAAATTTCATTAGTTATCAGGGAAAAAAGGTACTCAAACATGCATCATTTGAACATAAATTTTAAAGTCTGTTTAAAATTAAGTTTTGATGAGGATGTGGAGTAACGAGGTCTTCAAACAGTGCTGGCAGAAGTATAAATTGGCACGTCCACTTCTAAAAACAGTTTAGCATTCCTATATATTGGGAGCCAGCCATGGAGGCCTGCCTGCTGACAAAGTCCAGCGGGCTGAAGACCCCGGGTCGCAAAGCGAACCTGGGCAGCTGAGACCCTTGTTTCTTCTACTTTTGTTATTGGTGCAGTTGAAAAGTTCTGTACAGTCTGATGATGGAAAGCAAAATTCCACTCACGCCTCCACTACCCCCTGCAAAAAGGCAAGAAGGAAATTCATGAAAAATTACCTTACCTTCATTTGAATTCCTCCCTAGGTTTCCACGTCCCTGGCCTCCTGGTATTAGATCATGCAATCACTTGATTAAACATTGTAGTTGGGAAAATTGTAAAAAATCAGAAAGTGCTCAATTTAATGTTTGTCAGGGAACTCACTAACCTTGCCAGGAAATTATCAACAGAGATTTTAAATATCATGTGCGGGTAGATAATTACTTGTAAGATTTTATTTCTTCTTATTGGCGACTAATTGGAGAAATTTGAGAAGCTACAGTTTGGATTTTTAGGCAGAGTGCCAATGCAAAAATTACATTTACTTAATTTCTTAATTTCTTCATGTGGTATATTATACTTAAAAAATTAACAATCACATAAATATTAGAGCACCCTTGCCTTTACTTCCCTTTGTTAAGGAGACTTGTAATTCTAGTTAGGGACTGTGACTGAGATGACTTGAGCCCTGGAGACCCTTTGTTTTACGAACATTAAAGCTCATTCTCCCTGGCAGGAAATAATTAACGCAGATTGTAAACACCAGGTGTGAAATTGGGGAAAACTAGTCAGGCCAACTTGTGGCTAAGAAACCTTGAAAATGTTGTTTTACCGCAGCTAGTTGCAAATTGCTGTGTAAAGGTCACAGGTGTGACTTGCTAATCTATGTGACAATTATAGTGCTTAGAACTTGGTAGTGATTTATAATGCAATAGTTATAGGAATAAGTAAGTTTTGTATGGACATTAAGAAATGGTAATCATTAGAATATGTCGAGTTTATAAGATTTATAGTTATAGTTAATGTTTAGGATGATAATGTTTTAAGATCAAAACAGGGTGAACAAACATACATTGCCTTTCTGGTCCATTAACTTGTAACTGATTGCCTTGAAAACAAAAAACACGTAGGGTATAAAAGGAGTTGGAAAAGACAATAAATCGGCATTTGTCCTGCTTGCAGCAGAGTCAGTGTCCAAGTTTTTTTTCCTGCACCGACGCCATCCCTCTTTCAGGAAACCCTGACCCACTGAAGCTGGACTCCGGCACCTAAATGCTTGCATTTAAGATATGTATTCACTATGAGACAACTTGTCACAATCACTATACACCCTAGAGAAACTCGTGCACATGCACACCAGAGTACACCTTTGGCAAGGCTCATGGCAGTTTTATGATAGCCATGAGCCTTGAAAGTTGAAAATAATTCCAGTACTTATTCAGTAGAGTACATTTAAGAAGTAGCATATTCATATACTGAAATATTATACAGCAATGGGCATGAGACCTACAATAATGTGGATGGATTTCAAAGTAAATGTTGAACAACAAATAAAAACCAGAAAGACACAAAAGAACACATATAGTATATTTCCATTTACATAAAGTTGAAAACACATAACATTAAGTATGATGTGCAGGAATACATAAAAATATGGTACAACCACAAAGAAAAGCTTTGTTGTTTTGATTGAAATATATGAAGAAAATATAGCCTCATGCAGATATGTAGCTGGAAAAGGAATGAGTATATTAGCAGTGTTTTTGAATAATTATAGAATATTTTTCTTTGATACTATACTAAAACTTGACAGGTGATAGTTGCTTAAAAGCTAGTGACATTACAGAATCTAAAATAGCATCAATGAACATTTTGTACTCTGATGCTCCAAAATGCGCTGGTCCAGCTTATATTTCAAATTAATCTTTTATCCATGCATGGTTTTGCTACACCATACATTAATCATTTGTAAAACATTAGTTTGCGGAGTTATAAAGCCCTTTCAAATGCTAACACACTGGACTTCATTATGCAATATCAAAAATCACATTCACTAATATCACCACCATCATCAACAGAGAATGTGTGTATTGTTAAGCTGTTTAGGTTATGTTTCAAAAAGTTCTAATATTGACTTGAAAGTTCAATTCTATCACTGGAAAAAATACTATTAATTGCTTTCTTTAAGTGATAGCCTTACTTCATCATTTTTGAAACACACACACACACACACACACACACACACACACACACACAATAACAGAGTCTGAGTATGCAGTTTTTCAGGCATTCTTTCAGGTTAACAGTGGTGTTTCATGGAAAAAGTGGCCAGTTCAGCTTGCAACTCAGACAACTGTACAGATGAAGGCTTGTTTCAAGACCAGCATCATATGCAACAGAAGTACTTAGAATATTAAAATGGCCTATATTTAAAGGTCAGTATTCAATAAAATTACTCCTTTTAGTGTTTCATTAGGGACATTTCTAAGGGCAACTAGCATTTATCTTTGTATTGACTGTGAAGAATACAATGACTAATAGCACAGTCTGATGCCACAGGCTAGTTCTAGATAAGTTGCTAGCGGCTTTACCACTACTACTTCTTGTACCACCAGCACATATACATTTCACATAATGAAAATGATGTTTTAATATTATTGTGAAAATCATTTTGATACTGTCAACCTCCTGAGAGCTTCTCGGGGACCCCAATGGTTGACAGACTACACTTTGAGAATGGTTGGCATAAGGGCATGAAGGAGGTTACCCTATTGGTGGGTTTCCTTATCAGGCTCACATGAGGAACAGCTGAATGGCACAAAAGAGCATATGTATGGGGGTGTGTGCGTGTGTTTATACATATGAGAAATCTATTTAAGGAGGAGTTGCTGGAGGGAAGGCAGGGAGAGTAAGGCAATAAGGGAAGACGGAAAAGAAGGAAGGAGGAAGAATGGACGGAGAGAGGAACAGGAAAGAACACATGGTATGGCTGTCTTCTGCTAGCCTGGTGGTGCCCAAAGCATTTGAGAACACAGGAAGGCCTCTGTCATACCCAAAGGGAAGTTAGAATGCTACAGCATGATAACTTACAATGGGCCTGTCCTTTCCATTAGTATCAGGTAGAAGGCATCATGTAAAGGCACACCTACAATGTGCAGTTTTTTGTTGTTGTTGTTTTTTTTTACGTTGGAGTCTCACTCAGTCACCCAGAGGCTCCTGGCCACGGCAGCCTCGACCTGCTGGGTTCCGGCGAGCCTTCCACCTCAGCCTTCCAAGTAGTTGAATCTACAGGCATGCGCTCCCACACCCAGCTAATTTTTTATTTATTGTAGAGATGAGGTCTCACCAAGTTGCCCAGGTGGGTCTCAAACCCGCGGGCTCAGGCAATTCACTCACCTTGGCCTCCCAAAGCGTGGGATTACAGGCTGAGCCACCGAGCCCAGCCAATGTACAGTTTTTAAACAGAAGTGATGTCTTTACAGTCAAAGAAATTTTCAAGTTAGAAGAGTGTTCTCACTGAAATGCTTTTCAATCACCTTCAAGCTTTGTTCTTATCAGTTTTCTTGTTTTCTGCCCAGTGAAGGCATAGGCCTGTTCCCTGGTTAATTGGTAACAGACTTGCAGCCAGGTAGCAAGGTGGTTGGTGGTGTGTGATGGCTGAAGTTGTCTACTAGGCAGGTGTGAAGATCTGCTGACCATTGGAAGGGAGTTCAAGCATCATGTGTAGAGATGGGTCATAGATCAGAGTTCAGCTGGGGACTCCAGCCCTCACCTCCAGTGAGGACTTTATGAGGGCTGGGATGCCCAGCTGCTGCCCCTCGTCCCATTTTGCCCCACTGGTCAGGGAGCTAGCTGAGTCCAGGCACATGCCACGGCCTGCAGGCATTGGCTTTCTACCTCCCTACCTCTGACTGAGGACCTTGTGAACATCCATTGCTTCCTGTTTTTAAACACAGAAGAACTCATTTGCAGTCTTTCTTTTCCTTTTTTTTTGTAGTTTGATTTTTAAATTATCACTTTTCATCATTACTTTGTCTCCCTCTTTGCCTTTTAAATTTGAACAGAAAGTTCCAGTACAAGCAATAATTATGAGGATAATCGAGACTTTAAAGTAGACCTTTTCTTATTAATCTCCCCTCAAGGTACATTTCAGGGCCCTGGAAGTGCTTACAACAGCCTTGCCACCATGGTCCCAGGGAAAACTGTAAAGTCAGTACTGACACACAAAGTCGCTGTCCTTGCTAATATAACCAACTATGGCCTCAATGCTCCATCTCCCAAAGCCATCATGGCCAGAGTGACAGAGACATGGATGGTTGCCCTCTCATTTCATTCACTGGTCCTGAGGTCAAGAAAGCATAAAAATCCACTGTACCCAACACACACATACATGCAAGGGCGTGTATACACACATACACACACGTTCTGAATTCTGAACCAGTTTAAGTTAAAGTTTAATCTGGGGAATATCCTAAGCAAGATAAACTCATCAGATGAGACTGGTTTAAAGTTTACCAATATTTGAGATTTTGACAAAACTTCTGGCCTCACACAGCGGCTACTACAGACCTAACAATTATTCAGCATGCCTCTTACTTGTAAGGAAGGGCATAAACTGGAGTGCAGTGAAGATTATGTACTGGATACATGGAGGCCACTGCGGTTGCCCCATGCCATAGAAATTATGGCAGGAAAACTTCCTCTTCCTCAAAGCAGGAGCCCTCTTAGCATACCTTGGGAACCACAAGAGTGCCAGGACAAGGAGTGACCAAGAAGTAGTAGACAGAATGAGAGCATGTCACACACAGGCTTTTCATTCTCTGCGCCTGTCCAGATGAACCTAGCTTCTTGTGGTATCATATTCACCCTCACATCCCATCTCCAGCTTCCCTCCCTGGCAGAAGCAGGTCTCATTAATAATGCATCTCCAGGCACTGTCCCAGGTGCTGAATCTCCAGGGCCCTTAAATTAGAGCCCAGATGGCCAGGGATCAAATTCCACCTCTTCCCCCACAAAGCATGGGCAAGTTTACTTAACTTATACAGTGAGGATGGACATGGCAACTTCCTCAGAGGATTACTGCAGGGATGAAATGAAATACTATGCGTAAACACATAAAGGTGCCTGGCACAGAGAAAGAACTTGATAGAGCTTAGATCTTACTGCATCACTCCTAGTACTATTGCCACCAGTGGTCTCAGGGGCTTTTGCAATGTTATTTCAAATAA
This sequence comes from Carlito syrichta, assembly GCF_000164805.1. Taxonomy (NCBI): domain Eukaryota; kingdom Metazoa; phylum Chordata; class Mammalia; order Primates; family Tarsiidae; genus Carlito; species Carlito syrichta. The sequence continues at coordinate 391,365 of NW_007247459.1, forward strand.
CTCCAGGAATACGTACAAACTTGTGATAGAAACAGACTAACCAGCAACATAAGAAGGAGATTTGGGAGTCAGCCCCTGGATGTTACCAACCTGTTGCAACATTTCCCCTAGAATTGTGCCATGGGCAACCCTATCCCCAAGAAGTCAAAATCTCTTTTTCAAGGCACAAGCCCAGAGTCACTGTAAAATTTCCATTACATTTCTAAATGTATTTATGGTTCACTTTAATCTGGGCAAAGCATCTTATATGATAAATTAGAATTTGATTAGGAAACCCTTTAAAATAATTCTGTAGATGAGAGCATTCTCAGTCCTTTGAGTGAAGAAATATTGCATAAAAATAAATATATGATTGTGAAGTCGCTTCCAAAAATGAGGTGACCCACTGGTGATCCTTAAACAGAGGGGGGAAGAACTGTGATCCCAAAGTAATGGTCAGATTCTCAGTGGACCAACAGCAATGTCAATTAGCTTGACATATTTTAATGGTGTCCATGAAAATAAATGTTTTAGTTTTTTATTTTATAGGAATCCAGAAATGCAAGATTTCATTTACTTTTAATGTTGTTAAGTTATCAAAATGGACTGAGGGACAAAAATGTCATGTAAAGTTCATAAACTACTTCAAAATAGCAACTTACTCTTAAATAGGTACAAAAATGTAGAAATGTGATAGTAGTATTTGGATATAGGAAAATACGCCCACCTGCCCTCCCCAAAAACAACCAAACACATACACAAAACAGAAAACAATAGTTCCTTTCTGCCAAGCATGCGGTCATCTCCCTCTGAGCACAGCCAAGGCTGGCCCTGCTCTGTAGGTCAGGAGACTTGGCTGGTCCCACTCTACTGGGTCTTTCACCAAGCTGAGTTTTTGACTCTAAAATGAGCAGGCACAATCACACCAGCTCTCCAGAGCCCTCCCTGCCTCAGTGCTCTCATTACTGCATTTTATAGTATCCCACATCAGTGCCTGTGTCCTCCCGCCGATCCTGTGAATGCTGCTCAAAGCAGAGTGCAGATGTGGTTATTTATAAAGACTACGGATTTCATTGGAACATCTCAAAACGAATATGTTCTAAAAATATACAGCAATCAGCAATTCACCCACAGAAGGGGGATTATCTTGCTTCAGCTGAAGACTTCTCCCCTGAGCTTGAGAACTGGAGCTTGCAGCTTCTTTAACATCACTGCCTGGATGAAGCACAGCTTCTCAAACTCAGCACAACTTCACTGGAAATCAGTACATCTCCACCCAAACCTGCATCCTGTCCAGTATTTCTCATAAAAAATTGAGAAGCTTAAAAAATTCCTGATTTAGCCTGAGTTTCACCTACAGTGATTTTTATGTGACTAGTCTGGGATGCTATCTAGTCACTGATTTTTTTAAAAGCTGCTCCTCCCAAGGGCTGAAAATTATTGCTCTAGATATTTTAAATACCCAGTACTTTAATGGGTCTGTGCCTCCTCACATGATTCTTCAATCTTAGAATGCTCTCAGCTGCTGCAACCCTCCAGCCAGGGCCACTGTGGTCCGCATCAACTGTGCCAGGAGGAGCTAGTGCGCTTCCCACTCCTGAGGTCTCTGGTACTCCATGCTCTCCTATAGTAGCCATCAGCTCTGGCCGCATATTAAAACCACTTGTGCTTCTTTTAAAAAATACTGATGATGATCTATCACCAGAAACAAAGAATAGAGTACCATATGTTCTCACTCATAAGCAGACCTTGAACAATTATAATACTATAAGAAAGGGATTGGTAGTGGGAAACTGTCAGGAGGAGGGGTGGGATTGGCAATTGAGGGAAACTGCTAGGGGAGGGAAGGGCACACCTCATCATTAAGAGCACCTGCAGAATTAATGTTTATATACCTAACCCTGAATTGTACCCCATATCTTTATACTAAAAGAATAAAAAACACTGATGAGCAGATTCTCAATTAAGGGACTTAAGCTCATTGATATATTTTTTAAAAAAGTCCCCAGGTGATTATGAAGTTAAGCCAGGTCAAGTACTACTTATTTAGTAAGTTGGCACATATACCAAAGAGAATCACTATTTCTGCAAAGTATTTAACAGCTATGTGTGCCCAAGAGTCTGCCCCTTCTCAGGGCCTCCAGCCTGCTGATCCTTTGTCACTTCTCACACTTCATCCTCCTTTTGAGTCCTGCTTCCCTAACAACCCACGGCTCAACACACACCACACTTTTTGCATATAATATTAACATCTCATCCATCCTTCCCTCTATGCCACTTATTCTGCACTTGTGCCAAAGCATCTGAGCATTGCTGGAAAAAAAACTTAAAACTCTGATGACTGGCCTTTCTTCAAATCTGTAAAATCTAGGCACTAAGATAATGCCAAACTGTTTTATTTCCATAGAAATTTCACTTTTCTATTCTCCAAGATGATTATTTCATACTTCTCTGTTCCTCTTAAATTTCCAACAGCCCCTTTCCCTTCAGTCTCTTTTATGAATTTGCTGCCACTCCACACAACGGTGTGTGGAGAACCTCTTGATCTTCTCATTAGCAACTCTTCAGCTCTGGTACCCTCATCCTTCACCTTTCTCTCACCTATGTTCCTTTTGATACTACCCTTCCCACCTACTGAAGGTTACTAGGAACATCATCCCTCCAATTAGCCCCATTGCCACTGCATCAGTTTCTCCTTCTCCACTTGATTATGGTTTCACATTGCTCACCCTAAAAATAGACTGCATATTCCTTCCAGCTACTACCCCTTTTCCTGCTCTCTTTTATAGCGACAATCTTTGAGGATCATCAAATGCTCACTTCTCTTCATTTCATTTTATAAAGATATTCACATTAGAAATAGAATTTCAGATTTGCAGATTTTTGTACTGAATGCATTAAAGTTATCATTCCATTGTATTCCAGTTTCCAGTGCTGTTGCTAAAAGACATCCCATATTCATGGGCCAGAAAATTTAATGTTGGTAGGATGGTAACACTCCTTAAATTGATGTACAGATTCAAGACAATCCCTTTGAAAATCTCAGCTGGGATTTTTTTTTTTTTTTTTTTTAGAAACTGACAACCTGATCCTAAATTTCACATGGAAATTCAAGAAACCAATAACAGCCAGGACAATCTTCCAAAACAAGGGGGGACTCACACTCTCTGACTTTAGCATTTACTACAAATCTGCAATAATTAAGACATTGTGGTATACACATACATCCCTACATTTATAGTCAACTGATTTTTTACAAGAATGCCATGACAATTCTGTGGAAAGGGAAAAGTCTTTTTAACCTCAACTTGTATGGGAAGAGACAAATAACATATGAGATGACAAAAATGATGGCACTGCAGACTAAAGCAGTGATTAAAACCATCCTTCAAGAAGCAGGGATAAACAAATGGAAAGAAAGACGGCAAAGAAACAAAATATAAAAAGAATCAAGTGGAAATTTAAGAGATTGAAGCATGCAATAACTACAAATCTGAATTTGTAGTTAATTGAAACTAAAAATACTATATGGTGGGCTAAATGGCAGAAAGGAGATGACAGAGGAAAGAGTCACTGAATGTGAAGAGAGATCAATGGAAAATGTCTAATTTGAACATCAGAGAGAAAAAATTGAAAAAAAATCAAGAGACCAGAAATCTGAAGGAAAAAATTCTCAAAAGGTTGAAAATTTTTGTCCTCAAAGTTCCAAGAAAGAAATGAGAGTCTGGTGCAGACCAGAATATTTGAAAACATGGGTGGCTGATATCCTCTCAAATTTAGCGAAAGATACGTGTATAAATTCAAGAAACTCAGGGAGCCCTGAGCAAAATAAAATCAAAGAAATTCAGTCCCAGACAAATAATAATCACACAGCTGAAACCCAAAGACAAGGATTATGACAAAAAGCTTGAAAGTATCCAGGAAAAATCACTACATTATAAATAGAAGAACAACCATTTGAATGACTGCAGATATCTCATCAGAAGCCAAAGAGGCACAACATATTTTAAAGGAATGAGAGAAAAGAACCATTAACCCAGAATTCTATATTCAGTATAAATAGTCTGTAAGAATGAAAATGAAATACAGATGTTCTCAGATGACTGGAAATTAAGAGAATTAGTCACTGGGACTGCTCTGAAAGAAATGCTAAAGGAAGTTCCTCAGACAGGAGAAGAACGATGTGGGAGGGGAACTTGAGACTTCAGGAATAAAAAGCAATAGGTAGAAAGATGAATGAATGGATGAATGGATGGATAGATGGATAGGTAGATAGACAGACAGACAAATAGATAGATATAGATGTTAGATTCCTCTTATAATTTCTATAAAATATCTATAATTGAAAGTAAAAGTGATAATATTGCCTGGTGAGATTTTCAGTGTCTGCATGTGTCATATATAAGACACCAAGTACAGAAGGTCAGGAAAGGGATCTATATGATGGTAAGGTTTCTACATTTTGTATTAAGTGATTAAAATAGTAATTTTACATAGATAGTAAAAATCTAAGTTAGACTATCTTAATCATTAAAATTATTCCAAGGGATAGAATATAAAAATTGACAAAATACAACATGAAAAAATATTCAAGTACCCCCAAAGAAAGACAGGAAAGTGGAAATGAAGGAACAGAAAAAGAACAAATAGTAAACAAATAATAAAATTGCCTAAGTCCAAACATATCAATAAGTCTATTAAATGCAAGTGGCAGAAATATACCAATTAAAAGGCATACATTATTGGAATGAATTTTAAAAAAGGGACCCAACAATATACTCACTCTATGAAATCCGCTTTAATACAATGGAATAGGCAGGTCAAAAGCAAATGATGGAAAAAGATATGCCATGAAAACATTAACTGAAAGCTGCAGTAGTTATATTAACAGTAGATATCCTGACATCCAACACAGTAGATTTTAAAGCTAGGGAAATTACCAAAGATTAATATGTAAAAGAAAAGGCTCAATATACCAAGTAGACATAACATTTTCAAGTGCGTACGTACTTTACAACAGAGCTTCAAAATACATGAAGCAAAAAACACTTTGGCAGTTCCTTATAAAATTAAAAATACCCTTACATGTGACTCAGCAGTCTTATTCCCAGGTATTCAGTTTAGAGAAATGAAAACTTAGCTTTCCACTAAACCTCTATACCAGTATCAGTATACCTGTATCCACTTTATGACAGTTCAAAACTGGAACCTCTCAAACATCCTCCAAACTGTGAATGAATACACAAACTGTAGTATATTCATACAATGTCATACAATTTAACAGTAAAAAGGAATAAACTAATGATTCAAACAATATGAATAATCTCAAATGTGTCATGCTGAGTGAACGAAGCCAGTCCCAACATATTGCATATTGTATGATTCCATTTATATGACATGTTGAGAAAAGCAAAACTGCAGGGACACAGAACAGATCAGTGGCTAGCAGGGGTTAGAAGGAAATGAGGGTTGGCTGTGAAGAGGCAGCTTGAATGAGTTCTGTGGGCTGATGAAATTCTTCTACATATTGATTGTAGTGATGGTTAAATGAATCTATATGTGTGTTAAGCTCAGAATTGCATACCAAAAATGTCAATTGTACAGTATGCTAATATAAAATTTAAAATATAACTATATCAGAAAGGAAAGGTATAAAATGAATAAACTAAGCTTCCACCTTAAGAAACTAGAAGAGAAAATTAAATACAAGAGCAGAACAATGGAAGTAACAGACCAGAATAGAGAACAATGAAATAGAAAACAGAAAAATAAAATATAAAAAGCTGACTTTTAAAATATATTAGCAAAATTGACAAGTTATTATTTAGATTACCAAGAATTCAAGAAAGGACAGAAATTATAAAAATCATAAATGAAAGTAGGAATACTGCTACCAAATCTATGGATGCCAAAAGTATTAATGATATGGAAATATTATGACTGTTATGCAGAAAAATCAGATAAATCACATGAAATGAACAAACTCTTAAATACACAAGTTACCAAAGATTATGCAAGAGGAAACTAGAAAACCTTAATAGACCAATAACAAGTAAAGGAATTAAATTGATAATAAAAATTCATCCCACAAAGTATAGCTCAATCCAAAATAGTGTCACTGGTGCATTCTACCAAGCATTTAAATAAAATATATTAATTTCACAATCCCTCACAAATGCTTTCATAAAATACTGAAGGAGGGAACACAGCTCACTATTCTATGAAGTTAGCATCACCCTAGTAGCAAAACCAAAACAAAGACATTACAAAAAAATAAACTAGAAGCAAATATCTTGAACATTAGAGCCTTAACAAAATATAAGCAAACCAAATTCAGTAGCATATTTAAGAAATCTTATGCTATGACCAATTCAGATTTATTCAAGTAATGTAAAGGTTGGTTTAACATCAGAAAATAAATTAATATGATATAGCATGTTAACGGACTAAGTGAAAAATCAAAAAATAATCTCATTAGATACAGAAAATGCAGGGAAATGATTTGACAAAAGCCAACATCCATTTGTGATACAAATTCTCAACAGACTAAGCATGTAAGGGCTTCCTCAACCCTACAAAAGGAATCTGAAAATCCTATAGCAACATCACACTTAACGATAAGCACATGAATGCTCTGCACCTACCATAGAGAACTAGGCAAGGAGGCCCCGCTTCCACCCCTTGTGGTCAACCCTGTGTTGGAGGCTCTAGCCAATGAAATAAGAACAAGTTAAGGACATACATATGGAAAAAAGTGACTCTAAACTGTCTTTACTCACAGATGATATGTAGAAAATTCTAAGAAATTTTCAGAAAAATCACTAGAACTAATACCCATGAATTTAACAAGGTCACAGGATAGTAACTGAAGGAGGAATAAGAATGTTTCCAGTAAGCTGGTATTGTACTGATTCTTGTTCTGAGTACTGGTTTATCAGAGTGCCTATTTGTCAGCTCTATTTAGATGTCTAACATGTACCTCAAGCTTACAATGTCTAACAGAACTACTGATTTCATTCCCAAATCCATATCCATTGGCAACTGCCCACAAACTGTCTCCTTGTCACCAAATGGCATCAAGATTCACCTAACTGCTCAGGTCAAACATTTTGAATTATCCTTGATTCTGTTCTCTCTTTTGCATCATACATACAATTCACCAGTGACACCAGTGTGTTCTATCTCCAAATACATCAAGAATCCATCTTTACTACAACACACCACTCTTATCCTATCCACTATCACCTCTTATTTGAACTAATGCAATACCTTCCACAAAGAACTTTTATTTATTTATTTATTTATTTTGAGTTGGAGTCTCACTCTGTCACCCAGACTGGAGTGCAGTGGCTGCTCCTGGCCACCGCAGCCTCGACCTGCTGGGCTTTGGCGATCATTCCTCCTCAGGCTTCCAAGTAGCCGGAATTACAGGCGTGCGCTACCACGCCTGGCTAATGTTTTGATTTTATTGTAGAGATGAGGTCTCGCCTGCCCAGGTGGTTCTCGAACCCGCGGGCTCAGGCAATCCACTCACCTCAGCCTCCCAAAGGCGCGGGATTACAGGCTGAGCCACCGAGCCCGGCTCACAAAGAACTTTTAAAATGGCTAAATGGAATCTCCTCCCCATTCCCATCTCCATTCCTAACCCAGCCTCCATGCTTAAAATAACCATCACCTTCACAATGTTCCAAGCCCAAGTCCAAAGTCACCAGCATGACTTCAAAGTCACTACACCGACGCCCCTCTCAACCTCTGCAGCCTCTCCCATGGGGCACTTCAGTCTTTTGCTTGGTCTTAGGACTGAACAAACTCTTTCCCACCCTGCAGTGTTCATCTATGCTCTCTTGCTGCCAGGACCCTATTTATTCTCCATAACAGCATCTTGTTCAAGATCTTCTCACTTTCTACAATCTTGTAAGAAACATCTTAAGAGTGTTGAATTATTTTCCTGTACATGGTCTACCTTCCTTTGCTAGACTAAAATTGCAGGAGGGTAGGGCTATCCATTTTTATTTGCCTCCATGTGCCTAGCATCTGCATAATGCCTGGCAAATAGTGTTTATTTATGAATAAAAACATCGATGAATTGTAGGGCATACACAGAAACTAAACCTGTTGATTCTTGACACATTGCCTATAGCAAGGATTCCCAGACTTTGCTGCACATTGGAATCATTTTGGCTTTATAAAATCCCAATATATAGATTAAATCTTGCATTTATTAAATCAGAATGGCTGGGAGTGAGAATCATACTTTACTACTATTAAAAGTCCCCCCAAGTGATTCTGATGTGTAGCAAAGTTGGGAAACCTCTGATATATATACCCTCTGAAATAAAAGCATATATTAATAATAACGAACTCTTCAAAAGAAAAATATGTTCTTAGTATATACATCATATATGTATAAAGTTCAAATGACTTCTGCAATATACATTATATTAAATGCTAACTGTGGCTAACAAGTACAACCACTTTTTTTGCTAATTTGCATTGTATTTAAGAAGTAAATTTGTATGTAATGCCAAGTAGTGTTACATAAATGCTTGTTTCAATATTAAAAATGTTGAAAATGGAGTTTTCCTGTACTATTTTCAATTTTTGGCTAAAAATTTTTATCACTGTTAATATTATGTGGTGAATATAATTACAGATATATAGATATAAGCCAATATACATATCTGCATATATAAATATATATTCTTCAAATAATTAATGAACAACTATTATTTGGCAGGTACTTTGCTCAATACTACAGAATACAAGGAATTTAAGATGGAGTTTTGCTTATGTATAATATTTACATGTTGAGAGTTTACTAAGATAAGTGATACATCTTTTGACAGAACTCATTATCTAGTAAATAACATCTCCCACATCCAATCCAGTTGTCTTAGTGTATTCAGACTGCTATAATAAAAATATCATTGACTAGGTGGCTTACAAAACAGACATTTCACACAGTTTTGGAGGCTAGAAGTCCAACATTAAGGTACCTGCAGGTTCCAAATCTGAAGAGAGTCATCTTCCTACTTGATAGGTGGTGTCTTCTCCCTGCATCCTCACATGGTAGAAGGGGCAAGAGAACCCCTTGGGTCTCTTTTATAAGGGCACTAATTCCATTCCTGAGAGCTACACCCTCATGATCTAATCATATCCCCAAGGCCTTGTCTCCTTGGGCATTAGGATTTCAACATAGATTTTTGGGGGACACAAAAATCCAATCTATAACAGTACTTCAATCCCAGATTCTATTATTAACCATCTATATAAATGTAGGTGGTTTTTAAAATCTTTGTGTTTCAGTTTTTCATCTGAAATGCTGACACCAGTAAGCTGGGTGGTGGAGTGTTTTGATAGGTTTAAATCATAGGAAACATATACCTGTTGTACCAACCAATCAGCAGACACATGTAAATTAACTCCTCACTCCCCATAACATAGTCACATGCCATGTAAATAGGGAATGAGGTAGTGAGAGGCTATGAGAGGCAGTTTATAACTGGATCACAATCCGTTGACCAGCATCTATAAAACCAACAATAAAAATAAGTGATTTTCAGAAAATGTACTGTTTAACGGTCAAGAAGAAAACTTTGTATTAGTCTTATTGAAATTAAGCTAACAGAACAAGGAGTAAAAAGAGTAAAAACTAGATTTTCTGAAAATGAGCCAAGAGCAGCCACACAGCCACAGGTAACGAGAGGCTTCTGTTCTTCCCCAAATAAAGTCCTCCTCGTGGTGCTCCACGAAAATGCATTCTGGAGCTGAGGGCTCAGTGGTTTCCTGGACCATACAAAAAAAACCCTTGTATGCAGCAAGTCCAGATGAGGCAGGTGCTTTCTGCAGCCTGTTCCCCTGGCTGCCTGCTGCCAGCTAGGTCAGGGACAATCCAGGGACAGCTCTGTAACCAGTCCTACACCTTACACCTAGAAGCCTCTATACTGACAACTTATGACTGTTTTAGACCTCTTTTATCACTGAGACATTCCAACACTTTGGAAAATACTGTCCTCTGAGAAGGAGAAAAATACAACTATGAAGGACCAGCCCAATAGAAAGATGAATTCTATCTATGTATGAGGAAACATTTGGCTCAAATCTTCCACTCTGAAATAAAGCTCAAGACCCAGTACACTCTGTCAATGAGGGCAAGTTAATATCAGTCACATAAAAGCAATCAGGTGTATCTCCAGAGAAGGATCTCAATACTCACTGCTAGTTGCTGATTACAGCAACATTGATTTCCACTCAAAAATTAGTCAGCACCCTTTTTTTAATACATATTTTTTATTTTAAAATTGTGGGGTACAGTTAAGGGTTAGGTATACAAATATACATTGTGCAGGCACCCTTGTTGATGAGGTGTGCCCCCTGTCCCCAGACAGATATTGACTACCATTGATCCCACCTCCCTTCCCCTTCCTGCCACCCCATAGTTTCCCACCACTGTCAATCCTTTTCTTATAGTATTACGATGGTTGTTCAAGGTCCACTTATGAGTGAGAACATGTGATACTCATCTTTGTTTCTGTGAGAGATCACTCAGTATCATAAACTCTAATTCCATCCAGGTTGCTGCAAAAGTCATGATTTTGTTCTTTTTTATGGCTGTGTAATAGTCCATTGTATATATGCACCACATTTTTTTAATCCAGCCCTCTTTTGATCGACAGCATGGTTGGTTCCATGATCTTGCTATTGTGAACAATGCTGCAATAAACATACACGTGCAGGTATCTTTTTTACAGAGTGATTTGAGTTCTTCAGGGTATATTCCCAGTAGGGGGACTGTGGGGTCACATGGAAGGTCGATTTTTAGAGCTTTTAGGAATCGCCACACTGATTTCCGAAATGCATGGACCATAAGAGATAAGATAGACAAGTGGGACCTCATTAAACTGACATGCTTCTGCAAAGTCAAAGAAACCATCAAGAGAGCAGGGAGACAACCCACAAACTGGGAAAAAGTATTTGCCAACTCCATGTCTGACAAGGCCTAACATCTAGGATCTACAAGGAACTCAAACGTGGCAAAAAGAAAAAAACAAACAACCCCATTACAAAGTGGGCAAAAGATATGAACAGACACTTCTCAAAAGAAGACATACGAGCAGCCAACAGATACATGAAAAAATGTTCAACCTCACTAGTCATCAAGGAGAGGCAAATTAAAACTACACTAAGATACCACCTAACTTCAGTCAGAATGGCCATTATCAATAACAAAAAATAACAGATGCTGGAGAGGATGTGGTGAAAAGGGAACACTTCTACGCTGTTGGTGGGAGTGTAAACTAGTGCAACCTCTGTGGAATCAGCACACTTTTTACTGAGGCTTCCAAAGTAATCCTAGTTGACCAGGAGACACTGTCAGCCTCATAAATTTCCCCCTCATTTAAGAAAGGAAGAGGCATTTTCACTGAAACAGCAAAAGCTCATAACACCTTTCTTCCACAATTAAGAGTCAACTGACCCAGAAAGGTCCACAGACCACCCCAAGCAGATGTAAAGCTGTGGGCAGCCTCCTTATGGGAGGCAGGTAATATCCTCAGGCAAGGGGGGGCCCAGGAATCTGCTCAGTGGGACAGTTTTGATTGAGAAGAGAGTGAAAAATGGTGATACCACTGAAAAGAGAGACACAACATTATACACAAACCCCATACTCCTCTCCTCTGTCCTTCACACACACACATGCATGCATTCATTCACACACATACACACTCCTCCCCTCTCAATATTTAGTCATTCCAAAGTTCTGGAGAGTTTGACTATACTAGTCATTTCAATTTGCTTTCTTGAAGGCTCAGCTTCCTAAGAAATAAAATTCCAAAATATATGGAACCATGTACATTTTTAAGATCAACAGGTCACATATTTGTCCATTCAACAAATAATCACATAATGGAAATAATTTTATGTGCCCAGTACACATAAATGAATGGACAAAAATCTCTTCCCTGGTGTATTTACATTCCAGTAGGCAAGATCAGAGAAAGAGCACACAAATGGCATCAAACGAGTAAATTAGACAATGGGTTATGAGTCTGTAAGTACTGTGAACAGAAACAAGGATCTGGCTTGCTGGGTGGAAATGGGTGGGGAAAGTGGGTTGTGAAATTAAAGGGCCCAGTTGAGAAGAGGGCATTTGTGCAAAAACTCGAAGAAGGTCAGCAGTGCAGCATTTAGGAAGAAAACATTCTTTGAAGACTGATTTTTTAAGCAACAAAATAAATGTGCTCCCCCCACCCTGGAGGATATCATTTTTCTAACTCAGTCCTACTGAATGGGCCTGCAGTTCAGGGACACAAGACCCGCTCACGGATGTCCAAAGGCATGAGTGCAGAAACAGAAAAGCTCAAGGCCACAGTGGCGAGGCAAGGGAGAGAAGAGGTAAGTGTATCCCTTATCCCACACAGGGCAAGCTCAGAACTGGCTGGAGCTGGGCTGGACAGAATCCAAACTCCACTCAGGAGAGCTCCTTGAGTTCTCAATTTAGTTGTTTGATTTTCAGCAGTAGTGCACTAAAAGCTTAATTTCAGTTCAGAAGTTACTCAATTAACATTTGAGGTTAAACAAACAACTGAAGAACACTTCCAGGGAAAGATATACAGGAGGGTACAAGGACAGGATGCCATTGCTACGCAGATGTTGGCCCTGCCACATACTGTGGAAGGGCGGGGCCATGGTACGGGGAGAGGCAGAGGTAGTCCTGGCAGGGCCTTGCAGCTCCAGGGCTACCTCAACAGCTGCACTCAGCCAGTTCCTTAGGATCCAGCTTGCACAGCTCCCGACAGGGCCTGGCTGTGGCTTAGGTTTATTCCACATGATACTCCCAGAGTGTGACTTCCAGAGGGTGACACACCCATTTCCAAGTACCAGGGATTTGCAAGATGCTCCGAAAGGGCCCAGTCCAATGTGTATCTTTCTGATTAGGTCTCTTGGCTCTGGGTATCTCCTGACGGTGGCTGTAGGAGTTCATGGGGAGAGCAAGGGGAAGGGATGTTTGTTTAGGAAGTAAGTAGCGACTGCCTATGGCCTGTGGTGTGACTGGAAATCTGACAGTGTGTGGCCCCTCTCACCACCTTCTCCTTCCCCAGGGGCCTCTGGAGCCCCCTGGTGAGAAGTGGCAGCCACTCTGTCCTAAGGAGGTTTTCCTTTCCTTTCCTCACATTCAGATTTCCCATGATCAGCCTGAAGCATGGCCATCCTTCCACCAAGTGGAGTGGGGAGAGTGGTATCCCAGCATCAGTGAAGACCTGCTTTGCTCTACTAAAGCTACAGCAAAGTTAAAGCTAAATGACCACAGACTTAGGAACACTGAGGAAAATACAGTGTGTCTCTTGTGTGCAACGCTGTGTAATGCACTGCAACTGCCTGGGTCTGAAGGAACTAGAGGATCCTTACAACATCCATCGGGGGAGCATGAGTAGAACTGTTAACATCAGTTTGTCTCTAAAGTGGTCACTTTACTTTCTAGTAAATAAAATTGGGTCTTAAATGCATATATGGGTAGCGTGGTATTTAATAGGTGCCTGTCACTAATCCTTTTGTGAAATGGAACATCTTGTTATAGAGTCATCTGACCCCCTGTCATAAACAATTGGCATTTATTTCTCACAATTTAGGAGGCTAGGAAGTCCAAGATCAAGGTGCCAGCAGATTCTGTGTCTGGTTAGGGCCTACTTTCTTATTTATAAAGGTGCTGCCCTCTCCTTCCATCATCACATGGCAGAAGAGGTAAGGGGTCTCTCTCTCAGGTCTCTTTCATAAGGGTACTAATCCCATGCAAGGGATCTCCTTCCTCATGACCTAATTGTCTCCATAAGGGCTTACTTTCTAAAACCTTGGAGGTTAGGTTTCAACTTATAGATTCTATGGGGACACAAATATTCAGTTTACAGCACTCCCCCATTGGCTAGGTTCAACTCCTATGGGTTCAAGGTCAATGCTGATCCATAATTAAATGTGATCCTTGCCTCATGGGCTGTCAAGACATTCATATAGACCCTGGAGGGACTGTGGACACCAGGGTCTCAGGTCAGAGCTAATACTCAGGGCAGGAGATGCAAGGTGGCCCTGCTCACCCTCCCTCCACGAAGGAGGCTAGGCTAGGGGCACTGGCACAGGGCAGGCAGCGTGTATGCAGTGCAGCACCAGAGGCTTGGGTACTGGTGCTGGTACAAGTTCTCCACCCTCAGGCCAGGGTTTCCATGTCAGATGCACACTGAGGACACCTCACAGCAGCCCCTGGGTAGGCAGGTGGGTAGGTTCTGCTTGAATGGGCTAAGTGGGGGTGGGGGGAGAGTTCTGGGCAGACCACAAACTCCAGAAGCTGTGTACAAAGAGTCAAAGGCAGGAACCTGGTGGGTGGACAGCTGCAGAATACAGAGCAAAGAACCCAATGCAGTAGCAGAGGGCAATGAGAGAGATGAGCATGGGTGGTAAAGCAGGTAGAAATGACAAACGACCGGGAAGAAAGGGAATGGGTTTTAGTCATAGTTTCTGGTGGCTGGCCACAAGTGGAACAGCAGGATCTAGAGACATCAGTTTCAGAAAGAGGCCTACAATGGAAGGATAGATCTTCCTGAATTGGTAGCAATACAGGAATGGCAGAATGTGCAGAGATTATGTCAAAGGACAAGAACCCAAGAATAGGTAGAGAGACAGGTAGATGGAGACAGAGAGACTGAGACACGGGGGGGGAGGGAGGGGGAGAGAGAGAGAGAGAGAGAGAGAGAGAGAGAGAGAGAGCGTCCAAACCCTGTCCACAAGGCTATTCTGCAAGGAGTTCTGGAGGTCAGTAGGGATGGCTCTGACCAGTCACTTTGTGTTCATAATGTTCACAGATAAACAATAAAAAAAACACACAGAGAGATAACTGGGGAGGAAAAATATGCCCTCAAAATAATGGAAAGGGCTGGGAGTACCAAACTCACTCACCGCAAATTATATTTTCAAAAGAAAGATGGAAATAAAACTTTCCACTTACCTAACAAATGCCTACAAACCACGTAAGATATACATGCTGCCAAGAAACAGTACTGAAATTGTACGGACGCAGCCCTGATGACTGGTCTCCCTGCCCTGATGCTACAGGGGCTGGTCTTTAGGTTAAAGAGTGTTTGTGTGAGCTGGGTTTGGTGGCTCAGCCTGTAATCCTGCACCTTTGGGAGGCTGAGGTGAATGGATTGCCTGAGCCCGTGGGTTTGAGACTGGCCTGGGCAACTTGGTGAGACCTCATCTCTACAATAAGTCAAAAATCAGCTGGGCATGGTAGCACACGCCTGTAATTCTGGCTGCTCAGAAGGCTGAGGTGGAAGGATTGCCAGAGCCCATTGGGTCAAGGCTGCGGTGGCTGGGAGCAGCCACTGCACTCCAGTCTGGGCGATGGAGTGAAACTCCAACTCAAAAAGAAAAGAGTGTTTGTGTGGATTAGTGGAGTCCCTGACTAAAAAGGAAAACCTCTCCTCAGCCAGGGGCATTAGGGCAGGATGAAACAAGTTCTTTGAAAAAGTAAAATAAGTTGCATGCATACATATTATATACAAACACACAAATGTGGAGGAGCAGGATTCTTTTTCTTCTCTGCTATCCCCTTCTTCACCTCTACCATTAAGAATAACATCTTGAGGTTCCAGTAAGATGGCGACAGCAGAGGTGGACTTGTGAGATTCTCTGAACGTGAGTTCCCAAAAAGACTCTTACTTTTCTTCCCCCATCCCCCAGCCCACCACCAGCCGAGCTGGTCCGAGGCCGGGGGACCGTCGGTCCCATGCAGGGCCAGATATTGCGGCCCCCTGCTGCTGCTGTCCCACCATATGTGACTCCAGCCTGTGGAGGAGTCTCGGGTCTCAGCTCCTTCCCTGGTTACATTGTCTCTCCCCCAGTACCCAGCACCAAGCTGCCAGTCACTCAGGGAGGCTCTGGGTACCTGTCCCTCAGAGACACCAGTCCCATTTCTCGCTGAAGTAGCCTGTGGGGGGCCCAGGACCACTCTCGCTGCTCACCACCTGCCCTTTGGAGCTTTGGAGCTCTGGGCCCACCCTGGCTGAGGCACTCAGCACATGCCTCCAAGCTTGGGGACACAGACAAGCGGAGAGAAATGGATCTGCGAAAGTGAATCTGCCTCGGCCATTCTCCAGGCAGATTTCCATTGCCCCGCTCACCTATCAACAACCCCCACCCTGGTTCCTAAGGTAACGTTGCTAAACAGAAGACAAAGCCCCACCCCATGCTGAATCAGACAAAAGCAAATCCCAGGCAGCAGGCTAAAAAAAAAAAAAAACAGCACCTGTAGTTACAGCTACTTGGCAGGTTGAGGTGGAAGGATCACTGGAGCCCAGCAGGTGAGGCTGCGGTGACTGGGAGTGGCCACTGCACTCCAGTCTGGGTGACAGAAAGAGACTCCAACTCAAAAAAACAAAAACAAACCCAAACTGCGAGTAAATCTAGCTGCCTGCAACGAAAAACAAAAGGGAGAGGCCGGAGATCAGAGCTGAAGTAACTTTATTCTGATCTCTTATTTTGACTTATGATTTTATCATTTTGACTGTTTGTTTTGATCACTTTTGTTGTTTGCCTTCTAACTTACACTGTTTCTTGATTTTATTGGTCTGTCTCTGTGTAGCTATCAGTATCCTTTAGAGAATCTTTCTTACATGTCTTTTTTCACTTCTCTCTGGCCTTGTGTCTCTTTCTCACCTGATAGTTG
>NW_007247459.1:408077-413500 GCF_000164805.1 Carlito syrichta
AGCCAGAGGACCCAGACAAGTGGAGAAAAACAGATCTGCTTAAACTGCCTCGTCATTCTCCAGGCAGAGACTTCCATTGCCCCACCCACCTAGCAACAAACTTTACCTCATTTCCTAAGGCCAGATATTGCAGCTCAGGGAAGCTTTGGGTTCCTGCTCCCTCCGGCTCTCTCCCCAGCTGCATTGTCTCTAGCCTGGCACCCGGCACCACCGGTCACACAGGGAGGCTTTGGGCACCCACCCCTCAGAGACACCAGTCCCATTCTTGGCTGAAGTACCCTGTGGGGGGCCCAGAGCCACTCTCACCACCCACTGCCTGCCCTTTGGAGATTTGGAGCTCTGGAACTCCGGGCCCACCCAGGCTGAGGCACTCATTGAGAGACCCCAAGCCGGGGGACCCAGACAAGATCTGTGGAGAAAAACAGATCTGGGTAAACTACCTTGCTATTCTCCAGGCAGAGACTTCCATTGCTTGCCCACCTATCAACAAACTTTACCTCAGTTCCTAAGGCAACAGCATGAAACAGGAGACAAAGCCCCACCCCTATGCTGCAACGAAAAACAAAAGGGAGAGGCTGGAATTGGAGATCACAGAAGTGACTCTAGTATGATCGCTTATTTTGACTTATGATTTTATCATTGCAACTGTTGGTCTAGATGACGTTTGGTGTTTACCTTCTGACTTATACTGTTTCTGATTTTTTTGGCCTGTCTCTGTGTAGCTATCAGTATTCTTTAGGGAATCTTTCTTACCTGTCTTTTTTCACTTCTTCCCAACCCTGTGACTCTCTCTCACCTGATAGTTGGTATGTATATCTGTTTTCCCTCTTGCACTTCTCTCTTTCGCTCATTTAGACTTATGATTTTATCATTGTAACTGTTAGTTTAGATCACATCTGCTGTTGACCTTCTGACCTACACTGTTTCTCGATTTTATTGCCCAGTCTCTGTGTAACTATCAGTACTCCATAGGGAATCTTTCTTACATGTCTTTCTTCACTTCTTCCCGGCCCTGTGATCTCATTGGTATGTATATCTGTTTTCACTCTCGCGCTTCTCTCTTTCTAACTCCCTATTGACCCCCCCTTCCTCCATTATTTTCCTCTTCTATATGCCCCCTTTTTTAAATCTAGGGACCAAGACTGCAAACTGCTGAATAGACAGACTGTAAAGCAGAGGGAAAAGTGAACAAAACCAGAAGACCCTCATAAGGAAGAACAGGTCATTGCAGAAGAGAAATAAAAGCAACCCCACCCTCCCTCAAAAACAGAATTGAAGAGGAGGAGGGAAAGGGGGAAAGGGAGAAAAATCTACAGAAATGAAGAAAAACCAAAAGAAGAGTATGGGTCTCTCCCAGACGCCTGGGAGAGCAGACACTGAGAAAACTGACTTTGGAATACAAACAATGAAAAGTCCCCAGAATGAAGGGTCTCAAAATGCAAATGTAGATATCAAAACAATAATGGAGAGATTAAAAAGAATTGAGGAGACAAAAGAAGAAACTAGGAAAGAGCTGATATCTGAGATAGCAGCAATAAAGAATACTACGAATGAAATAAATAACAAATTGATAAGCATCGAAAGCAGAATTACCCAAGCAGAAGAAAGAATCTCAGAGCTCGAGGACCAAAATATAGAAATAACCCAAACTCTTAAAAACACAGAAAATAAGCCCAAAAAGACAGAACAAAACCTTCAAGAGATGAGTGACTACCTCAAGAGGCCTAGCCTAAGAATAATCGGATTCCTTGAGGCAGAAAGAGAAACAGAGACCACATTGGAACAAACTTTCCATGAGATCATTCAAGAAAACTTCCCTTATCTAATCAGTGATACAAAAATTCAAACACAAGAGATTCAGAGAACCCCTGCAAGACAACAAATGAGAAGACCAACTCCTAGACAAATAATAATTTGCCTAAATAATGTAGGCACAAAAGAAAAAATCCTAAAGGCAGCAAGAGAAAAAGGCCAGATCACCTACCATGGAAGACCAATCAGAATAGCAGCAGATTTATCTACAGAAACCCTGCAGGCAGAAGAGCTTGGAGCCCTATCTTCAAAGTCCTAAAAGATAAACAATTTCATCCAAGAATAACCTACCAGGCCAACCTAAGCTTCATCAGCGAGGGAGAATTAAAATATTTCCCAGATATCCAATCCCTAAGAACTTATGCTACCACCAAACCACCTCTACATGAAACACTTAAGAAAGTACTAAACACAGAAGAAAAGGAAAAAAGAACAATGTTCTTCACAAGAGTACAGGAAAAGAATAAAATATATATGAACCAACCCCAAAACCAAAAAAGAGACAAAAAAACCAAGCGCAAGAACAACAACTCTATAAGAACTCTATGATAGGGATGAACTCTCACATTTCAACAATTAGCCTGAATGTGAATGGACTAAATGCACCACTGAAAAGACATAGATTGGCAAAATGGATAAAATATCACCAGGCAACAATATACTGCCTTCAAGAGACCCATCCACTAGAAAGGACATACACAGACTCAAAGTAAGAGGATGGGAAACAAATTTTCAGGCGAATGGAACACAAAAGAAAGGAGGAGTCCTGATCCTAATTTCAGATAAAATATCATTTAAGCTATCAAAAATTTAAAAAGATACAGAGGGCCACTACATCATGATAAAAGGTTCACTCCATCAACAAGAAATATCTATCCTAAACATATATGCACCAAACATAGGTGCGCCAACTTTCATAAAGCAACTTCTAGGAAAACCAAAGAAAGATGGTGACTCTAACACCATCATAACTGAGGACTTTGATAACCCACTCACAACCCTAGACAGATCATCAGGACAAAAAATCATCAAGGAGATCTGGAACCTCAATGTGACTCTGGACCAAATGGACTTAACTGATACCTACAGAACACTCCATCCAAAGACTACAGAATACACATTCTACTCATCACCGCATGGAACGTATTCGAAGACTGACTACATAATTGACCATAAATCAAGCATAAGCAAATTTAAAAGGACTGAAATTCTACATGCACCTTCTCGGACACAGTGGAATAAAAACCCACAAAGACATGGACACTAAATAGCATGATGCTAAACAACTTCTGGGTCAATGATGAAATCAAAACAGGGATCAAAAGATACCTGGAAACAAATGAAAATGAAGAAACATCTTACCAAAATCTCTGGGATGCCCTGAAAGCTGTAGTAAGAGGGGAATTTATATCCCTACAAACACACATGAAGAAAATGGAAGGAACAGAAATTCACAACCCAACAAGCCACCTAAAGAAGCTGGAAAAGCAAGACCACAAAAACCCTAATTTCAGCAGAAGAATCCAGATCACCAAAATAAAAGCCCAAATCCAGGACATAGAAGACAAAAAGATAATACAAAAAAATCAATGAAACAAAAAGCTTGATGGTCCCCTAGCTAGACTGACCAATAAAAAACGAGAAAAATCCAAATAAGCACAATCAGAAACACAAAAGATGAAGTCACATCTGACCTTGAAGAAATACAAAAGATCATTAGAGACTACTACGTACACTTGTATGGAAACAAACTTGAAAACCTTAAGGAAATGGAGGACTTTCTGACATCACACAACCTACCTAGGTTGGAACCAGAAGAAATTGAGACCCTAAATAGACCAATAACAAACAAGGAAATTGACTACTTAATAAGAAAACTACCTACAAAAAAAAGCCCTGGTCCAGATGGCTTTCCAGCAGAATTCTATAACACATTTAAGGAGGAGCTGATACCAATCCTACTTAAGGTATTCCAGGTGATTGAAAAAGATGGAACTCTCCCCAAATCATTTTACAAAGCTAACATCACATTGATACCCAAGCCAGGTAAAGATCCAACAAAGAAAGAGAACTACAGGCCAATATCTTCATTGAACATAGATGCTAAAATTCTCAACAAGATCCTAGCAGACCGGATTCAACAATACATCTCAAAAATCATCCATCATATCCAAGTAGGCTTCATTCCTGGGATTCAAGGCTGGTTCAACATTCGTAAAACCATAAATGTAATTATGACATCAACAGATGTCAAAACATAAATGTAATTATGACATCAACAGATGTCAAAACAAAAACCACATGATTATATCATTAGATGCAGAAAAAGCTTTTGATAAAATCCAGCACCCCTTCTCGATAAAAATCCTCGAATATCTAGGCATATGGGGAACATACCTCAAAATAGTAAAAGCCATCTACGAGAAACCCACAGCCAGCATACTCCTAAATGGACAAAAATTGGAACCATTTCCCCTGAAAACTGGAACAAGACAAGGATGCCCACTCTCACCCCTCCTGTTCAACATAGTATTGGAAGTCCTGGCTTGAGCAATCAGAGAAGAGAAGGCAATCAGGGGTATCCAAATAGGAAAAGAGGAAGTCAAGTTATCTCTCTTTGTAGACGATATGATTGTGTACCTTGAAAACCCAAGAGAATATGTCAAAAACCTCCTTACACTGATAAAGGCCTTTGGCAAAATCTCAGGATACCAAACAAATGTGCAAAAGACAATCGTATTTCTTTACACCAATAATAAACAAGCAGAAACCCAAATAAAAATCACAATTCCATTCACAATAGCCACAAAAAAATGAAATACCTTGGCATCTTCCTAACCAGAGACGTGAAAGACCTTTACAATGAAAATTACAAAACATGCTCAAAGAAATCAAAGATGACACAAACAAGTGGAAAAATATTCCATGCTCATGGATTGGAAGAATCAACATTGTGAAGATGTCCGCCTTACCTAAGGCAATCTACAAATTCAATGCAATACCCATCAAATTACCAGCAACATTCTTCTCAAACCTAGAAAAACAACACAGGAATTCATATGGAAACACAAATGTCCAGGAATAGCCATAACAATCCTCAGCAAAAAAAAAAAACAACAACAAAGCAGGTGGTATCACATTACCAGACTTCAAACTTTACTATAAAGCTACAATCATCAAAACAGCTTGGTATTGGTATAGGAACAGGCATATAGATCAATGGAATAGAATTGAGATTCCAGAAGCAAAACCTCAATTTCTCAACCAACTCATCTTCGACAAAGCCTCCACCACCTACCACTGGGGAGAGGAGAACCTATTCAGTAAATGGTGCTGGGAAAACTGGCTGACCACATGAGAAGATTGAAACAGGACCCCTATCTATCCCCATACACAAAAATTAACTCCAAATGGATCAGAGACCTAAATGTAAAATCTCAAACCATAAGAACCTTAGAAAATGAAGGACATACCCTCATGGAAATCAGAACTGGCATACAATTCCTGAACAAAACCCGAAACCCACAGGTCATTAGAGATAAGATAGACAAGTGGGACCTTATTAAACTGACATGCTTCTGCAAAGCCAAAGAAACCATCAAGAGAGCAGG
>NW_007247459.1:413690-427269 GCF_000164805.1 Carlito syrichta
CAATTATCAACAACTCAAAAAATAACAGCTGCTGGAGAGGGTGTGGCGAAAAGGGAACACTTCTACACTGTTGGTGGGAGTGTAAACTAGTGCAACCTCTGTGGAAAGCAGTGTGGCGATTTTTAAAAGCTCTAAAAATCACCCTTCCATATGACCCCGCAATCCCCCTACTGGGAATATACCCTGAAGATCTCAAATCACTCTATAAAAAAGATACCTGCACACGTATGTTTATCACAGCATTGTTCACAATAGCAAGAACCTGGAAACAACCATGCTGCCCATCAAAAGAGGACTGGATTAAAAAAATGTGGTACATATACACAATGGAATACTACGCAGCCATAAAAAAGAACAAAATTATGAATTTTGCAGCAACCTGGATGGAACTAGAGTCTATAATACTGAGTGACCTCTCAAAGAAACAAAGATCCGAGTATCACATGTTCTCATTCATATAATGGACCTTGAACATCCAATGTAATGCTATAAGAGAATGACTGACAGTAGTGGGAAACTATGGGGGGAGGGAGATGGGATTAACGGTAGTAAATATCTCTCTGGGGACAGGGAAACACCTCTTATCAACAAGGGTGCCTGAACGAAATGTATTTGTATACCTAACCCTTAACTGTATCCCACAATATCATAATAAAAAATATTGATTATATATTAAAAAAAGAATAACATCTTGACTATTCAGTTTAATGACTTTAACGTGATCAATGGAATTTTTATCAATGTGGACACAAATTTTTGGGGTAAAAATGCACTATTTCAGCACCGAGAAAGGAAAGCTACTCAGCAATAGAAGCTTGGGGAAACAGCAACATCTTGAATAAACTCTGGTTGGTGAAATTAGTTACTTTAGGGATTTTTGATGCATCTAAACATTTCACCTCCACAGAAGAATATGGGTCATTTTTGAAAGACTGTCTTCCCTTTGTAACTCTCTTCCAGAATCCTTGCCAAGGTTTAAGACTATACTTTCCTCGCCCAGGTGTGCTATTTAATCCCAAGGCCAAGTGAGCCTCCTGGAGCCTCGAAGTTCCATTTCCTTTCTGGCACTATCACTCAAAACAAAAACCTAGCCAAGAACTCTGAAACACAGCTCCCCTTAGGACCAGTCACACTGGCGCTAACGCAATCTGAAAAGTCTGCTTCACTGATTTAAACTTTTGCTGGAAGGTGGTCAGGCAACATGTGCTTTTATCCAAGTCCTTAGAGGCTGCAGGAGAAACTTTTCCTTTTCACAAGGCCAACCCATTATATTAGAACTATCTCACTGGCACAATAAAGTAAATCATTTCATATAAGTAGCACTTGCTTTACAAGGAAAAAAATGCACTGTTCCTGTGTATAAGGTAGTTCACAGTAAAGAAGCAATTAGCAGAAACCTCTCCTTGGCCTCTGTATGTTGAAAACAGACACCTGAAAGCCCAGGAAAGAGCCTTGACGTATTATTTTACCTTTTAAAATTCAGCTTTGGGCTTCTAGTGAAATCCCCTGAGAACCAATCCAGGTTGCCACTGCTAAGCTCTAGCTTAACCCTCTTCCTGGGTCACTCTAGAGGCCTACAGAGGGGTTAAGTGGGAAATAGAGGGGGTGGGCCTGCAATGGAGGGACAGATCTTCCTGAATCACTAGCAAAACAGGAATGGGCGACTATGCAGGGACACAAGGGAAGGACCTGATCACCCTCAATCTGTCAATGGGGGTGGGGGTTGGGAAGGTGGTGGTGGTGGTTTCTGGAATTCACGCTCTTCAAGGTTTCTGCTGAGCTGTGATTCAGAATCACACACACTGTCTGCTTCTGGCAAGGGCCTTTAAAGTCTTCTCAGTGCACCCCAGAAGTTTCTGTAACCAATCCCAGGACAGAGCAGCATGTGTCTGGATATATTCTCGGCTTTGGGGGGAATGTATGTGTCTTTCTCAGAGAAGAGAGTGCCTGACATGATTAACTGCAGGGCTGGCAGGAGCAGACAGGCTGTGACAGCTGTAACAAAATAATACTCTTTCCACAGTATCTGCCCCTCTGGTTTATGGAATCACTTAAAAATAAGGCAGCCACGTATCAATTTCACTCATCTCAAGAGATTTTCTTCACTTCTAATAACATACACAATAAGCACTTAACATTCAAACTAGCCCCCATTTTATTTATAAATACACATAAATTTTTCAAATAGGATTTCTAAAAATGTTAAGAAATGGTTGTCTTTTAGAAACTAAGAGGGGATAATCCACCTTCTTATGATTGAATGTTTGGTTTAAACTAAAAAGCAAATGAAACCTGGATCAAGCCTCACTTGCAGGCAGGCCCGCTAGCCAGTACTCAGTGGTGCTGGCAGAAGCCATGGGAAGGTGACTACCTGACTGTCTGAGTCACAGATCTCAGTGGTCCCGGACCACATCAAATCCTGGGAAAGAAAACAACAAGGGATTTCTCACAGAAAGCATCCACTAAGTCAGCCTATGGGCATAAAAGATTAGCTAAAAGGAATAATCAAAAGGGATCTTCTTTAATAAGGTCAAATAGCCAGAAAGAGCTTTTCAGACTGCCTTCCATATTGGAGAAAGGGCAAGGGAGCCTCTGAGTATTTCATCAAGTTCATTTACTAAATACATCTCTACAGAAAAGATGGGCTGGCATTAGATTTGATGGCTGAAAATTCTATTGCCATTCAATTCCTTACATTCTCTTAAAAGTCAACAGCTTTTTCAAACTTTCCACAGAGGAAAGAATGTAGTGACCCCAAGCACAAATGTTCCTGATATACAGAGCAGTTATATTTTTCATGGCAAATTTTAAAAGTGGGTTATATATTAGCCTCTTATTTGGTCAACTAAAGTTAATAATAGCCCTTGTGGTAAACTGCATTTTCTAAAGAATGTCATAGCAATTTTCTCATCCTGTCTGCTCTTCTCCAATATGACCCTGCCACCCCTCCCATTGAGAGGAGGGATCTGTGTCCTGTCCCCTTGATTTTGGGCAGGCTTGTGGCTGCTAGGGTCAACAGAATGTAGCAGATGGGGGGTAAAAGGTCATAGTGTTCAATATTATAACCTCAACAGGTTATAATGCAGCTGCCAGAAATAGGTTATAATGGGTGATGCAGCCTCATTTACCAAGCACATGCACTTGGAGTACTGAGACTCTATGTGCGAATGACCCTGAGGTCACCATGCTGTGAAAAAACCAAGCCATGTGGAGACGCCACGTATAGGCACTCTGATTGGCAGCACCCATCTTTGAGTCATCCAAACCCAGGCCCCGGAATGCATGTGTGCATGTGCATGATGCTAGCCCCCAGTCTTCAAACCTTCCCAGCTGGGGCCCCAGACATCATGGGGTGAAGACAAGCTATTCCCATTGTACCCTGGCTGAATCCAGGGAACTTGACAGAAAGACTGTTTTCACCATTAAGTCTTGCAATCTCACTCATGCAAACATATTTTAAAGGCTGACTAAGCTTCAAAGGTAACACACACCCAGGTCTCTCCTGGCTCAGCTAGCACCTCTCCTTAAATCTCAACAGTCTCACTTGTCTGACTGCTCACGTGGCATCCAATGCTCCCAACTACCTGGATCTGGCACAGTATTTGCATCCTCAAGACCACTAACTCTGTTCCAGCCACACAGGTCACTCATCTAACTCATGACTTGTTGATTTAGCCACTATCCTACTGAGGGGCATTCTCACTGCTTCCAGTGAAAATGGACACTTTTAAATAATATTGGATAGACATCCTCACATATAAATCTGTGTCCCATCTTTAGCTATTTCCTTTGAAAGATTCTTAAAAATTTGTTTGGAATTGTGGGACACTGAGTATTAGTCTTAAGGATCCTGATGATACCGCCAAATGGTTTTCCTGAAACTCACTGCTAGGGAAGTTGAATACAGCTTTAAACCCTGTTGGTCACTTTCATTTTTCTTTTGTGAACTATTTGTCCCAGTCCTTTGGCCATTTGAGAGTGTGAACTTTTCCTTATGGACTGGCAGGTGCTCTTTACAGGTACCCTTGGATATTATAAACAGTGAAAGAGCACACTCCATGCTGCTGTGAAGAGGCAGATGCTGCTGCCTGGGGTGATGGCAGCTACTGATAGGCTGGTGTTAATTCAAAGGGTCTATGGTCCTGAGGGAGGTGAGAAGGATGACGTGAGACAGCAGCCCATAGAAGCTGTGCAATGGGAGGAACAGATCACTGTTACTGAGCTGAGACCCAAAAGCACGTCCCAGGAAGAATATAACCAACCCTGGAAAGCCCAGAAGTGGCAAAAGACTGGGTCTGTTCCCCCAGCAGAGGTCAATATTCTTGGACCTGAGACACACACTGAGGCCAGAAAGTTAGGGACAAGCCAAAATGGACAGGGCCCTGTTTCTTCAGGGATTCACAGGAAGGACACTGGGAAGCCCTGTGGGGGTGATGAACAGGGGCACCTGACCCAGGGGCACTGGTGGGTGGTGTGGGGAGTGGGCTGGAGTGGGTGCCAGTGCAGGCCAGGTGGAAGGAGTTTGTAGTGGTCCTGGTCAGAGGCCCAGAAGGGAGGAAATGACAAGTCAGCAGTGATGACGGAAAGAAGGTAATTTTGGTAGTAGCTTCTCATGACTTCATAGCTGATTGGCTATGAGGAGAGACAGCAAAGTGTCAAATGTGACTCCAAATTTTCTGAACATCTTGGTATTAGAGATGCTGCTTCTGGAAACAGGAATCCTAGAGAAGAAGTGTGACTGAGGGGTAAGCTTAGAGACCCTGTGGAGCACACGGAGGCATCGCACAGGCAACGACTCTACCAGACTGGAGCTTGGAAGAAAGTTCTGAGCTGGAGGTGTAACTCAGGAACCTGCAAAGTGGTATTTAACACCATGAGACTTAAGACAACCCAACAAAAGCCGAGTTAAGAGAAAACAGCGCTCGGGGTTCAGCCTTCAAGGACTCTAACATGTAAAGGTCAGGTAGAGAAGGAAATACCAAGAACCAGCAAGAGGGATGGAAAAGGGACAGGCACTGGCTGGAATGAAGTAAAAAAGCTGTGGCATTCTGGAAGCCAAAGGAGAAGGATGCATAAAAAGACTAGGGGAAAAAAAGGAAGAACTGCACATCTGTTAGAAGCCAGAGGAAATAGAAAAGCAGAGCTAAACAGTAATACTTGCTGCTGGGGGAGGAGTACAATGTCTCCTCCAATTTGGGGCTTAGATTTTAACACCCTGCAAGAATCCCAAAGCAAGACTGTTTTCACGATTATTCACAATCACTCTAAGAGGAGTTCTGCCTTTTCACTCTTGACACTGATGGTAAAAGTGATGGTAAAAGTGCTGGCACCTCCAAACAAATCGAGACTGCAGCACCAAACTGCCTATGTAAACTGTGCCTGTGGTCTCCATGTTGTTCACCATCAAACTCAGAGCTACAAAACCAAACAACAAACCTGAAACACAGTTTAACTTAAGAGTATCCTTGATGAAGCAATGGAAAGTAGTCATTGTATTAACTAGCCATCAATAATCACAAGTGTTTCTGATATTCTAGGCACCTTTCCTGAGTGCCCAAGGGTGGGGGAGGTCCTGAGACAGAGCCCCGATGGTTGCTGGAGTTGCACCCTGAACTAGTTGCATTTCCACGGAATGTCATTTTCACCTAAAAGAATAACTGACAAGCAATGGTTGTTCTGACATAGGTGTCTGGCAAGCATTCTCTGAAGAGGAGAAGAATGAGCCTGTCACTTCCATGAAAATGCCAATAGTATTTTATTGTCGGTGATAAAATGTGAGCTTTCCAGTGTAACTTCTTGTACCCACTGCTGGGAGGCTGCTGCTTAACAACCTTTCTGATGAGATTGGCGGTATTAATGAATGTGGTTTTCTGATAGTGTATAATGAAACATGAAAATATTTGGAAGATCTATCTAACTCAGTGAGCCATCTTACAAGACACAGGTAGGTAAATATAAGACAGGCCAAAGGACTGTAACATAATGGAGTAAATGGAAAGTTCATTGGTGTGGTTTCAGATTCCATGTAGCAACTAGTCTTCAAGAAACTACTTGTTACTGAATTCAGCTATAGTGTCAAAAAATATCCTCAATTATCTGAAAAGGCAATTTAAATACTCCTCTCTTTTCCAACTACATATCCATGTGGGGCTGGAATCACAACACCACAATTGCTTCTCACAACTCAAGAAACAACACATCCCAACTGATGGACTGCAGAAACAGATACAAGAATCTAGTTGTCTTCTGTTATACCAGACATTAGAGATTTACAAAAACATAAAACAATGCCACCCTTTTCATGATATTTTTTGGGTTTTTTTTGCCTCAAAATAGAAAGAGCTATCTACAATAAACCCACAGCCAACATATTGCTAAATGGACAGAAATTTGAAACACTTTTTCATAAAAGATTATGTTTACATATAATGAGTTTATAATTGCAATTTTAGGTTGATATTGAACAATTTCTCAGTATTAATCTCCCACAATATTAACAAATATAACCCACATTTAAAGAAAAGCTCTTACACTCCACCCAGCAACTAAAGAACATACATTCTACTCATCTCCACATGGAACATACTCTAAGATCAAGCACAC
The DNA here is from genome assembly GCF_000164805.1 of Carlito syrichta. Classification (NCBI taxonomy): domain Eukaryota; kingdom Metazoa; phylum Chordata; class Mammalia; order Primates; family Tarsiidae; genus Carlito; species Carlito syrichta. The sequence goes on from NW_007247459.1 coordinate 420,294, forward strand.
CCTCAGTCATAAATCAAGCATAAGCAAATTCCATAAGATTGAAATACTACCATGAAATACTTCTCAGATCACAGTGGAATAAAAATAAATATCGCCACCAACAAGATTCTCCCAAAACAAAGAGCATAATGTTGAACAACTTCTGGCTCAACATAGAAATCAGATCAGAAATTAAAAGATCCTTGAAAACAAATTAACAGACACATCTTATTGAAACCTCTGGGATGCCATGAAGGCAGTACTAAGAGGGAAATCTGTTAACTCTACACACACATATCAAGAAAATAGAAATATCACAAGTCAGCAACCTAACAAATCACCTAAAAGAGCTGAAAAGGCAAGACCACCAAAACTCTAACATCAACAGAAGAATCCAGATCACCAAAGTAAAAGCCCAACTACAGGACATAGAAGACAGGAGTATCATAGAAAAAAAAATCAATGAAACAAAAAGATGGTTCTTTGAAAGAATAAAGAAGACTGATGGTGCCCTAGTCAGACAGGTGTGTGTGTGTGTATGTGTGTGTGTGTGTGTGTGTGTGTGAGAGAGAGAGAGAGAGAGAGAGCCCAAATAACCAAGTAACACAATTAGAAATGTATGGAAACAAACTCAAAAACCTAAATGAAATGGAGGATTTCCTGTTATCGCATAACCACCCGAAGTTGAAACAAGAAAAAAATTGAGACCCTAAACAGACCAATAACAACGCAGGAAACTGACTCCATCATGAGAAAATTACCTACACAAAAAAAGTCCTGGACCAGGTGGGTTTCCAGTGGAATTCTACAAGATATACAAGGAGGAGATGATACCAATTCTACTGAAAGTATTCCAGGCAATCAAGAAAGACAGAATGTTCCCCAAATCCTTGTATGAAGCTAACATCACACTGATACTCAAATTGGGCAAAGATCCAACAAAGAAAGAGGACTATGGGTCAATATTCCTGATTAACACAGATGCAAAAATTCTTAACAAGATTCTAGCAAATTAGGTCCAACAGCACATCTCAAGAATTCTCCACCATGACCAAGTAGGCTTCATCCATCATCCAGGGCTGGTTCAACATCCACAAGACCATAAATGTAATTCAATACATCAACAGATGTAAAAACAAGAAACACATGACTATATCATTAGATGCAGAAAAAGCTTTCGACAAAATTCAGCATCCATTCTTGATAAAAACACATAGACATACAGGGAACATACCTCAAAATAGTAAGAGCCATCTATGATAAACCTACAGCCAGCATATTGCTAATTGAACAGAAATTGGAAGCATTTCCCCTGAAAACCAGAATGAGACAAGGCTGCCCACTCTTACCTCTCCTGTTCAACATAGTACTGGAAGTCCTAGCTAGAGCATTCAGACAAGAGAAGGATATCAGGAGTAACCAAATAGGAAAAGAGGAAGTTAAGCTATCCCTCTTTGCTGACAATATGACCCTATACCTTGAAAACCCAAGGGAATCTGTCAAAAACCTCCTTGCACTGATACAGGACTTGGGCAAAGTCTCAGGGTACAAATCAACATGCAAAAGACAGTTACAGTTTTATATACCAACAGCAAACAGGCAGAAAACCAAATACAAAGCGCAATCACATTCACAATAGCCACAAAGAAAATAAACTACCTTAGCATCTTCCTAACCAGAGAAGCGAAAGACATTTTCAAAGAAAACTACAAAACACTGCTCAAAGAAATCAAAGAATACACAAACAAATGGAAAAATATTCCATGATCACGAATTGGAAGAATCAACATCATTAAGATGTCCATCCTACCCAAAGCAATCTACAGATTTAATGCAGTAGCCATTAAATTATCAGCAGCATTCTTCTCAGACCTAGAAATGACAATACAGAAATTCATATAAAAACAGTAACTTCCACAAATAGCCAAAACAATCTTCAGCAAAAGAAACAAAGCAGGAGGGATCACACTTCCAGACTTCAAACTTTTTTATGAAGCTATAATAATCAAGACAGCCTGGTACTGGTATAAGAACAGGCATACAGACCAATGGAACAGGACAGAGATTCCAGAAGCAAAACCTCAATTTCTCAACCCACTCATCTTTGACAAAGTCACCAACAGCAATCACTGGGGAGAGGAGAACCTATTCAGTAAATAGTGTTGGGAAAACTGGCTGACTGCATGCAGAAGAATGAAACAAGACCCCTACCTATCACCATACAAAAAAAAGTCAACTCTAAATGGATCAAAGACCAAACATAAAACCTCAAACTATAAGAGTCTTAGAAAACGCAAATGATACCCTTATAGACATTGGACTAGGCAACAAATTCCTGATCAGAACCCCAAAGGCCCATGACATAAGAGATAAGATAGAAGAGTGGGACTCCATCAAACTGGCAAGCTTTTGCAAAGTAAAAGAAACCATCAAGAAAGAGGGGAGACAGCCCACAGAATGGGAAAAAGTATTTGCCAACTGTTTATCTGACAAAAGTCTGACATTCAGTATCTACAAGGAACTCAAATGTGCCAAAAGAAAAAAAATCTACCTTAAAAAGAGGGCAAAATACATGAATAGACACTTTTCAAAAGAAAACATACAAACAGCCCACAGATACAAAAAAAAAATGCTCAGCCTCACTCTTTGTGGGAGTGTAAATTAGTACAAACTCTGTGGAAAACAGTGGTGATTTCTAAAAGATTTAAAAATTGACCTTCCATAAGACCCTGCAATCCCCATTCTGGGAATATACCCCGAGGACTTAAATCATCCTACAAAAAAGATACCTGTGCACACACATTTATTGTAGCTCTATTCACAATAGCAAAAACATGGATCCAACCGTGCTGCCCATCGAAAGTTGACTGGATAAAAAAAAGTGGTACTAATGCATGATGGAATATTATACAGCCATAAAGAAGGACAAAATTATGAACTTGGCAACAACTTGGATGGATTTAGAGTTTATCATATTCAGTGATCTATCGCAGAAACAAAGAACAGAGTACCACATGTTTTCACTCAGAAGTAGACTTTGAACAATTATCATAACACTACAAGAAAGGGTTTGGCAGTAGTGGGACACAGTCAGGGGAAGTGGGGGAGCACATAACATCATCAAAGGTATCTGATCCTAAACCAGGCAAAATGAGGACCAACCTTCACCTGTACATAGACCACTTATGTGGTACCCCACATCTTTAAATTAAAATATATCAATAAATAAATAAAGATAAAGAGAGAGAAGCTCTTAGGGAACCTTAATAAACTTTGAGAATGAATAAGGACCCTGAGATCAAAAATTTTGAGAACCAGCATCGTAAAGCACCTGCTTTAGAAAAAAGGAAGCTAATCCTAAAAGAAAGGGACATTTCAAAGCAGTGGGTTTCGCTACAGTGTTTCTGAGTGCCTGAAATGTCTCAGAACTGCAACTTATTAATGTTAAAAAAGAATGACTGGAAGGTGAAGAATGGCACAGTGAATGCAGATGGTTCTCCTGATGAGTGATGCCTTGAGAAGGACTAGTGAAGTGGTGGAGGCAGGATAGGGAGGCTGAGTTAATGCAGAATCAGCTCAGGAGTGACATTGCCCCCCTGTGCTCATCTTTTGGCCTGGGCCAATGAAAACCATGAATATACGTGCATCTGATCTTTGTTATGAATTGATACATTTTCTCAACTGGCTTTTTAAAAATTTTTAGTAATTTTATTTTTTTATTTTAATTTTTTGAGTTGGAGTCTCACTCTGTCGCCCAGACTGGAGTGCAGTGGCCACTCCCAGCCACCGCAGCCTCGACCTGCTGGGCTCTGGTGATCCTTCCGCCTCAGCCTTCCAAGTAGCTGGAACTACAGGCATGCGCTACCACAACTGGCTAATTTTTTGAATTATTGCAGAGATGAGGTCTCACCAAGTTGCCCAGGCAGGTCTCAACCCCGCAGGCTCAGGCAATCCACTCACCTCAGTCTCCCAAAGTGCGGGATTACAGGCTGAGCCACCGAGCCCGGCTGAAAATTATTTATCTATCTATCTATCTATTTAATTATTTAAGTTGGAGTCTCACTCTGTCGCCCAGACTGGAGTGCAGTGGCCACTCCCAGCCACCGCAGCCTCGACCTGCTGGGCTCTGGTGATCCTTCCGCCTCAGCCTTCCAAGTAGCTGGAACTACAGGCATGCGCTACCACAACTGGCTAATTTTTTGAATTATTGCAGAGATGAGGTCTCACCAAGTTGCCCAGGCAGGTCTCAACCCCGCAGGCTCAGGCAATCCACTCACCTCAGTCTCCCAAAGTGCGGGATTACAGGCTGAGCCACCGAGCCCGGCTGAAAATTATTTATCTATCTATCTATCTATTTAATTATTTAAGTTGGAGTCTCACTCTGTCGCCCAGACTGGAGTGCAGTGGCCACTCCCAGCCACCGCAGCCTCGACCTGCTGGGCTCTGGTGATCCTTCCGCCTCAGCCTTCCAAGTAGCTGGAACTACAGGCATGCGCTACCACAACTGGCTAATTTTTTGAATTATTGCAGAGATGAGGTCTCACCAAGTTGCCCAGGCAGGTCTCAACCCCGCAGGCTCAGGCAATCCACTCACCTCAGTCTCCCAAAGTGCGGGATTACAGGCTGAGCCACCGAGCCCGGCTGAAAATTATTTATCTATCTATCTATCTATTTAATTATTTAAGTTGGAGTCTCACTCTGTCGCCCAGACTGGAGTGCAGTGGCCACTCCCAGCCACCGCAGCCTCGACCTGCTGGGCTCTGGTGATCCTTCCGCCTCAGCCTTCCAAGTAGCTGGAACTACAGGCATGCGCTACCACAACTGGCTAATTTTTTGAATTATTGCAGAGATGAGGTCTCACCAAGTTGCCCAGGCAGGTCTCAACCCCGCAGGCTCAGGCAATCCACTCACCTCAGTCTCCCAAAGTGCGGGATTACAGGCTGAGCCACCGAGCCCGGCTGAAAATTATTTATCTATCTATCTATCTATTTAATTATTTAAGTTGGAGTCTCACTCTGTCGCCCAGACTGGAGTGCAGTGGCCACTCCCAGCCACCGCAGCCTCGACCTGCTGGGCTCTGGTGATCCTTCCGCCTCAGCCTTCCAAGTAGCTGGAACTACAGGCATGCGCTACCACAACTGGCTAATTTTTTGAATTATTGCAGAGATGAGGTCTCACCAAGTTGCCCAGGCAGGTCTCAACCCCGCAGGCTCAGGCAATCCACTCACCTCAGTCTCCCAAAGTGCGGGATTACAGGCTGAGCCACCGAGCCCGGCTGAAAATTTTTAGTAATTTTTTGAGACATTTTAAATTTTTAAAAATAAAATTTAAACTACATTTTCACTTGAAATCTCTCATGCTTTTCTGTTTAGAAACTGCTTCTGTCACTTCAATATTATACCAGCTTTTAAAAATTTTCTTCTTTAAAAAAAAAAAATAAAAGAGGAATAGATCCAAGGAGTGTGACTGCTGCAGTGGCTGGGGTGGGTGGCAGGATCAGAGTGGGCATCAAGCTTTTGGACACACTGCCAGCTCCACCAATGACTTCAAGGTGGTCAAGATAATGTGTGTTACCCGTGCACTCCAGGAATGGTAAAAGGTCATGGAGGAAGATGTGTGGGATGCTCCAAGGGCCAGGTCTAGAAATGGCACATCAGCCTACCTCATTTAAGCCATGGATTCTGTGGCTTGGACAAATTAGATAATTGTAATGTGCCTCAGTTTCCTCATCTATACAATAAGGGTAGTAGCCCCTCCCTAGTAAGGTTTGTCAGAGGAATAAGTGATACATGTAAAGCACACAAAGCTGGGCTGGTGCTATGGTTTGAATGTTCCCTCCAAAACTCATATGGAAAGTTAGTCCCCAATGTGGCAGGTTGGGAGGTGGGACCTTTAAGAGGTGACTGGGTCATAGATTAATAGATTAATAGACTCATGGGTTATTACAGGAGTGAGACTGGTGGCTTCATAAGAGGAAGAGAGACGTGAGCCAGCATGTGAACACACTCAGTCCTCCCCAAATGACACTAGCAAGAAGGCCCCCACTAGGATACTGTCCCTCGACCTTGGACTTCTCAGGCTCCATAACTCTAAGAAATAAATTTATTTCTTTATGAGCTACTTCGTTTCAGGTATTGTTATCCAGCTGAGTACATAACAAGCACTAAAATTAGCTATAAGGTGGGGGCATAAAAACCCAGAATCATCTACATCTTGGAAAATGGACCCCTTGGAGTACATTCAGAATTTGTTCCTCCAGATCAGTCAACCAAAGCTTTTTTTGTTTGTTTTAACATATTTTTTATTTTAAAATTGTGGAGTACAGTTAAGGGTTAGGTATACAAATATATATTATGCAGGTACCCTTGTTGATGAGATGTGCCCCCCCGTCCCCAGAGAGATATTGACTACTGTTAATCCCAGCTCCCTTCCCCTCCCTGCTCCCCCATATTTTCCCACTACTGTCAATCTTTTTCTTATAGTATTACAGTAGTTGTTCAAGGTCCACTTATGAGTGAGAACTTGTGATACTCAGACCTTTGTTTCTGTGAGCGATCACTCAGTATTATAAACTCCAATTCCATCCAGGTTGCTGCAAAATTCACAATTTTGTTCTTTTTTATGGCAGCATAATATTCCATTGTGTATATGCACCACATTTTAAAAATTCAGTCCTCTTTTGATGGACAGCATGGTTGGTTCCATGATCTTGCTATTGTGAGCAATGCTGCAATAAACATACATGTGCAGGTATCTTTTTTATAGAGTGATCTGAATTCTTCAGGGTACATTCCCAGTAGGGGGATTGTGGGGTCATATGGAAGGTCGATTTTTAGAGCTTTTAGGAACTGCCACACAGATTTCCACAGAGGCTGCACTACTTTCCACTCCCACCAACTGTGTGGAAGTGTTCCCTTTTCACCACATCCTCTCCAGCATTTGTTATTTTTTGAGTTATTGATAATTGCCATTCTGACTGGAGTTAGGTGATATCTCA
>NW_007247459.1:427520-433215 GCF_000164805.1 Carlito syrichta
AATCAACATTGTGAAGATGTCCACCTTACCTAAGGCAATCTACAGATTTAATGCAATACCCATCAAACTACCAGCAACATTCTTCTCAGATCTACAAAAACAATACAGGAATTCATATGAAAACACAAACAACCAAGAATAGCCAGAAAAATCCTCAACAAAAAACAAAGCAGGAGGTATAACAATACCAGACTTTAAACTTTACTATAAAGCTGCAATAATCAAAACAGCTTGGTATTGGTACAAGAACAGGCATACAGATCAATGGAATAGAGATTCCAGAAGCAAAACCCCAATTTCTCAACCAACTCATATTCAACAAAGCCTCCACCACCCACCACTGGGGAGAGGAGAACCTATTCCCCTACACTGGGAAAACCGGTTGACCACTATGCAGAAGATTCAAACAAGACCCCTATCTATTCCCATACACAAAAATTAACTCTAAATGGATCAGAGACCCAAATGTAAAACCTCAAACCATAAGAACTTTAGAAAATGCAGGACACACCCTTATGGAAATTGGAACTGGCATCCAATTCCTGAGCAAATCCCGAAATGCACGGGCCATAAGAGATAAGATAGACAAATGGGACCTCATTAAACCAACCAATGCTTTTATTTGGAGGTTTTGAGAAGGTTACATCATGATTTGTGGCAAACAGGTGACTGATTCTTCCACCATGACAATGAACCTGCCCACACTGCATTGAGTATTCAGCAGTTTTTGATTAAACATGGCATGACTCCCATGCTCCACCCTCCTTATCATGAGATCTAGCCCCAAGAGACTTTTGTTTGTTTCCCTGTCCTCAAAGGGAAACGTTTTGCTGATGTGAAAGAGGTAAAACAAAAATGGCAGAGGCAATAAAAAGCATCAAAATTAGCAAGTTCAAAACTTTTGAACAATGGAAAAAACTTCTCAATAGGCATATTGCATCAATCAGACAGTACTTGAAGGTGACTGAAGTTTAAACATGTAAGAATGCACACGTTTTTATAAAGAAATTCCAGTTTTGGGGAATCCCCCTTCATATACATAATACAGAAAATAACAAATGTTATAATCTAACAGAGCAAGTTCTCCATCCTTCAACAGTACTTCCTGTCAAATTTGCCTGGGCACTCGAGTCAAAGAGGCCCAGCGCACCGCCAGGGTGTTTTGTTACCAGAACTTCTTTTCATGTGTATGAGCAAGTCAGAGATAGAGAATGTGGCAGGGGCATGTGTGAGACTGAGTGTGTGCTAGGTGGGGTGTGGGTATGGGTGTAGTAGGAGCTGTGAGCAGTGATTGTATGATGGGTGAGGTTTTCCATGCTGTGGGGAAATCACTGGGCCCTGTGGCTCTTGTGCACTGCTCATCTCACCCCATAGTCATATGGGACAGTTGCAGAGAGGTGTCCCTAAGAAGGAAGTCAGGTAGTGAGTTATAGAATGGAACTTTCCTGCAAGAAAGTATAGTCAACTTCCTCTGGGATGGAGAGGTTCTAAGCAGGTCTCCCATCTGTATGGCTCATAATTACAGCTTCTCTAGGACTTTGATCCTGGTCCCTACAGTGATATCAGAGACAGACTTCAAACCCCTCCTTCTCATTCTGTCTAATTATGTGTGTGAGGCCTGCTCTTATCCAAATAAAAGGACCCTAAAAATGAGGAACAACTGTTGTTTTACATCTAAATGTCAATGTTTAGGCCTCCACATGTTGGGGCTTTTTCAGTGGAGATACCCAAGTGGGACTGGTCAGATCTTGCCTCTATGCATGGCACAGAGGTCAATACCATGCAGAGATATGGCCATAGATGGGGCTGTTATGATGGAGAACTGACAACTTGATTTCAATGCTCATTGTTTTACTGAGTCGGATGTGACAGCCTTATTGGAGAAAGGAAAAAGGCTCCTGATGCTTATAAGGGAAAATGAAAACAGTGCACAGTTATTTGTTGATTAAGCAAGTGGAGCTAATTGATTACCTTGAGATTGAGTTCTTAAATGAAACAGCAAGAAAAATCTGATTTTCTGACAGGAATTCTAAATTTTCCAAATTTGGAGTCAAGGCATGGGCTAATTAGCTATGAAAAATTATCCACTTTTAAAAAACACACATCTCCTACTCTGCACCAAAGAAACAAATGGAGGGAAAACCTATGACCATAAGAAGTGCCAGAGCCCTTTGCCTGGCAGCAGCCTTGGGATTCTTGGGAGAATCTGTACTGCAGAGGTGCCCTGTGGACACGATTATGTGAGGAGGACTTCCATGTGCATCAACAACTTTCTCAACATCAAAGTACTTACGCTGCTAAGAAATGTTTTAAATGTGGTAAGTGTGCGATGTTCTTTTGACATAACTCAAGTCTCAAAGTACATCACAGAATTCACAATGGTGAGAAATCCTTTGAATAATCACAATGCAGGGAGGCTTATAGAAATGGCAGACAATGTCATGTGTATCATAGAATCCACAGTAGTGCAAACTCCTTCCAAAGCACAGAATATGGAAAGGTCTTTAGATACAGCTCAGTCCTCAGAAGAAATCAGGGAGTTTACACCAGCCTAAAACCCTAGGAAAATATCTATCATGAGAAATCCTCCAGAAATGAACCAAAACGTGTCCAATACAAAAGAATTTTTAATACGCTTTATTAAACATGAAAAGTCTACTGTTAAATAAGTATCTTGTAGCTGGTCACTTTACTGAATACCCCCATAATTCTAAGTCATTCCATGATGCCAGACCCAGAGTAGTACTCAACAATTAATTTTTGAATAATTGAGTGAATTAATAGGTTATACTGGATTTTCTACATAAATTATCATATTGCTTCAAAGAATAAGTTTTGTTTTTGTCTTTCCAATATATATACCTCTTTTTTTCTGTGTATGAATATACTAAATCAGCCTTCCAGACATTGAGAAATATACTTAAACTCTGCCTTAATGTAACTGACGATGGTATCATTATGCAAAGGACTCTTTGGGCTACAAATCAGTCTCATGTTCAATCAGATGGGAACACTTCTCATTCCTCTCCTGCTGCGGTGTCCTCAAGAAATACAATGGCTGTCAAGATGTCTCAAAGTAATCCCATCCAAAATTTTAGTGTAAATGTTTCTAATACTAAAAGTCAATTTGAGAAATAAAAGATGAAGCCGGGTAGCTTTTACATGAAACCCACATGAGTTAGTTTAAGCAAACAAGGGAAGGCCAGATGCTCCAAGGGTCAGAATAGATCTGGGCTTCCTGACTGGGCAGGAAGCAAGGGCTGCAGTGTATTGAGGTGCTCATATGGTCTTCTCTTAACTCCCATCTCGTCTTGTTTTCCATGCGAATGGCTATGCTGGGCTAAGAGAACAACCTAGGTTCTGTTACAGGTTAGGCCACTCAAGGAGAGATGAGTCTCCTGAGAACTATTTTCACAATCCCACAGAAGAGTGCCCCGCTCTTCACGTAATGCCCCCTGGCCAGTCATCCATGGCCGCAGGTGGGGCCTGTGTTGGCCCATCAAGTTTGGGCAAGGCATGATCAGGTAGCAGCAGAGGGCGAAGGGGCTAGCCCACTTTTACAAGCACAGCAACAAAGTGAATGGAGGAGGAAAAGGGAACCACAAGAATAGAGGTGTTGAGATACCCCAAAGTTATCCACAGTACACAGTAAATATTTGAAGAGCTCTCTGTAGTTTGTGAAGAGCTTACTCATTTATTTTTATTTATTTTTTGAGTTCGGTCTCACTACTCCCTAAGCTGGGGAATGCAGTGGCATAATCAAGGCTCACAGCAGCCTTGATCTCCTGAGCTCAGGCAATGCTCCTGCCTCAGCCTCCTGATAGCTGAGACTACAGTAGGCACACATCACCACGCCAGTTAATTTTTTTTTTTTGAGTTGGAGTCTCACTCAGTCGCCCAGGCTGGAGTGCAGTGGCATACTCACGGCCATCCCAGTGTCAACCTGCTGGGTTCCAGCGATCCTTCCACCTCAGCCTTACAAGTAGCTGGAACTACAGGTGCATGCTACCCACCCAGCTAATTTTTGATTTATTTTAGAGACATGGTCTCACCAAGTTGCCTGGGCTCGTCTTGAACCCATGGGCTCAGGTAATCCACTTGCCTCAGCCTTCCAAAGTGCTGGTATTAGGGCTTAGCCACCGAGCACAGCTGGCTAATTTTTTAAAAATTATTTTTATTTTTTTATAGAGACAAAGTCTCACTATGTTGCCTAAGCTGGTCTCAAACTCCTGGGCTCAAGCAATCCTCCTGTCTTGACCTCATGCTAAGATTACAGGTGTGAGTCACCATGCTCAGCTATGGTATTTTTTTGTTTGTTTATTTTGTGTATGAATAGATTGATGCTGAAGGAGGTGCAGAGACATTTCCAAGGCCATAAAAGTACTAAATGCCAGGACCCTAACTCTAGATTCCATTCTCTCTTCAGTCTATCTGGCTGTTGCCACAGTGATTATACACATTTAGATCGATGGCATCCAAAATGGAAATCAAACCAGAGATTAAAAGATACCTAGAAACAAATGAAAATGAAGAAATGTCTTACCAAAACTTGTGGGATGCCATGAAAACAGTACTAAGAGGGGAATTCATATCTCTACAAACACACATGAAAAAAATGCAAAAATCACAAGTTAACAGCCTAACAAATAACCTAAGGAACCTGGAAAATCAAGACCACCAAAACCATAAATTCAGCAGAAGAATTCAGATCACCAAAATAAAAGCCCAAATTTGGGACACAGAAGACAAAAAGATAATACAAAAAATCAGCAAAATAAAAAGCTGGTTCTTTGAAAGGATAAACAAGATTGATGGACCCCTACCTAGAATGACCAAGAAAAAGAGAGAAAAAGTCCTAATAACCACAATTAGAAGTGCAAAAGATCAAGTCACAGTTGATCCTAAAGAAATACAAAAGATCATCAGAGAATACTATGTACACTTGTATGGAACAGCTTGAAAACCTAAAGGAAAGGAAAGACTTTCTGACATCACACAACTTCCCCAGGTTGAAACAAGAAGAAATAGAGACCCTAAATAGACCAATAACAATCCAGGAAATTGACTATGTCATAAGAAAACTACCTACCAAAAAAAAAAAATCCCTGGACCAGATGGCTTTCCAGCAGAACTTTATAAAACATACAAGGAGGAACTGATACCAATCCTATTGAAAGTATTCCGGACAACTGAGAAAGATGGAACTCTCCCTAAATCCTTTTATGAAGCTAACATCACATTGATAATTAAACCAGATAAAGATCCAACAAAGAAAGAACTATAAGCTAATATCCTTGATGAACATAGATGCCAAAATTCTCAACAAGATCCAAGCAAACTGGATCCAACAACACATGTCAAAAATCATCCACCACAACCAAGTAGCCTTCATCCCGGGATGCAGGGCTGGTTCAACATTTCAAAAGACCACAAACATAATTAAATACATCAACAGATATAAAAGCAAAAACCACATGATTATATCATTAAACACAGAAAAAGCTTTTGATAAAATCCAGCAATCTTCTTAATAAAAACCCTTAAAGATCTAGGCATAGATGGAACATACCTCAAAATAGTAAGAGCTGTCTATGAGAAACCCACAGCCAGCATACTGGTAAACAGAAGGAAATTGGAACTATTTCCCCTGAAAACTGGAACAAGACAAGGATGCCTACGCTCACTCCTCCTTTTC
>NW_007247459.1:433301-447834 GCF_000164805.1 Carlito syrichta
ACACACACACACACACACACACACACACACACACACACACACACACACACACACCAAATACCTTGGCATCTTCCTAACCAGAGATGTGAAAGACCTTTACAATGAAAACTACAAAACACTGCTCAAAGAAATCAAAGATGACACAAACAAATGGAAAAATATTCCATGCTCACGGACTGAAAGAATCAACATTGTTAAGATGTCCATTCTACCCAAGGCAATCTACATATTTAACACAATACTCATTAAATTATCAGCAGCATTCTTCTCAGACCTGGAAATGACAATACAGGAATTCATGTGGAAACTTAAATGACCATGAATCACCAAAGCAATCCTCAGCAAAACAAAACAAAAAAACAAAGCGGGAGGTATCACACTCCTACACTTTAAACTTTATTATAAAGCTATAATAATCAAAACAGCCTCGTATTGGTACAAGAACAGACATACAGACCAATGGAAAAGGATAGAGAGATTCCAGAAGCAAAATCTCAATTTCTCAACCAACTCATCTTTGAAAAAGCCTCCACCATCAACCACTGGAGAGAGGAAAACCTATTCAGTAATGGTGCTGGGAAAACTGGCTGACCACATGCAGAAGATTAAAACAAGACCCCATACCTATCACCATACACAAAAATCAATTCTAAATGGATCAAAGACCTAAATGTAAAACCACGAACCATAAGAACCTTAGAAAATGTAGGAGACACCCTTATGGAAATTGGAACTAGCAACCAATTCCTGATCAATATCCCAAGTGCCCATGCCATAAGAGATAAGATACACAAGTGGGACCTCATCAAACTGACAAGCTTTTGCAAAGTCAAAGAAACCATCAAGAGAACACGGAGATAGCCCACAGACTGGGAAATATATTTGCTAACTGTATGTCTGACAAAGACCTAACATCCAGAATCTACAAGGAACTCAAACGTGATGAAAAGAAAAAAACAAAGCCCATTACAAAGTGGGCAAAAGATATAAATACACATTTCTCAAAAGAAGACATACGGCTGGGCTCGGTGGCTCAGCCTGTAATTCCAGCACTTTGGGAGACCAAGGCAAGTAGATTATCTGAGCCTGGGGTTTCTAGAACAGCCCAAGCACTCGGTGAGACCTCATCCCTACAATAAAACAAAAATTAGCCAGGCGTGGTAGTGCGGGCCTGTAATTCCGGCTACTTGGAAGGCTTAGGTGGAAGGATCACAGAGCCCAGCAAATCAACGCTGGAGTGCTGGTGAGCGTGCCAATGCACTCCAGTCTGGGTGACAGAGTGAGACTCCAATGAAAAAAGAAAAAAGAAAAGAAAGAAGACATACTAGCAGCCAACAGATACAGGAAAAAATGCTCAGCCTCACTAATCATCAAAGAAACGCAAATTAAAATTACACTAAGATATCACCTAACACCAGTCAGGATGGCCATCATAAATAACTCAAAAAACAACAGATGCTGGAGAAGATGTGGCAAAAAGGGAATACTTCTACACTGTTGGTGGCAGTGTAAACTAGTACAACCTCTGTGAAAAACAGTATGGCGATTCCTAAAAGATCTAAAAATTGACCTTCCATATAACTCTGCAATCACCCTAATGGTAATATACCCAGAGGAACTCAAATCACTCTATGAAAAAGATACCTGCACACGTATGTTCACAATAGGGGAAAAATGGAACCAACCATGCTGCCCATCGAAACAGGACTGGATAAAAAAAGTAGTACATATACATGATGAAACATTATGCAGCCATAAAGAAGGACAAAAATCATGAACTTCACAGCAACCTGGATGGACTTAAGAGTCTATAATACTAAACGATCTATCACAGAAACAAAGAACTGAGTATCACATGTTCTCACTCATAAGTGGACCTTGGACAATTATTGTAATACTATAAGAGAAGGATTGGCAGTAGTGGGAAACTGCTGGGGCAGTGGGGTGGGGGAAAGAGGCAGTACTGGCAGTAGTGAGAATCTGCCGGGGGTGGGGCACACCTCATCATTAAGGGTACCTGCATAATGAACATTTGTATACCTAACCCTGAATCATTCTCCACATCTTTAAAACAAAAAAATTGAAAGTTAAAAAAAAAAATAGATCTATGACGTCATTAAAGTCTTGAAGAAGTTAGAAGTGAATATCAAGTTGTTGATTCTTTTGAGGGACACACACGACAGTAATCACTTTGCAGTAGACCACAGTGTCTACAAGCCTTCACTGCAAGTAACAGGGAGCGTCTCCTCCAAGCCCACACCTTCCTCTCACAGGGTAGAAACCAGGAGAAACTGCTGGATCAGAGTCACATTCAGCCTCGTGTTTAGTCAGATGGGAGTATTTCTGGCTCCTCTCCTGCTGTGGTGTCCCCAGGAAACACAATGACTGTCAAGATGTCTCAAAGTAATCCCCATCAAAATTTTAATGTAAATGTTTCTAATACTAAGTGTTAATTTTAGAAATAAGAAATGAAGGCAGATAATTTCTACATGAACTCTCTGAAATGAGAATGACAACACATTTGTCTTCCTCCACAATTATGTTTCCTAAAACTCAGATTCTTCCTGTTCAGCTCAGTGTTATTGAGACTCAGCATCACACAACCCATGAGGTCTGGACTTCTTCACTCTTATCTTAATTCTGATCCCAGCAGGGTGGCACAGTCAAAAGGAACATAGCTGACTCTGCAAGAACAACTGCAGTGGGCTTCTTCACTGAGGGTCCCAAGTCACATCACGCAGCACATGAATCTGTGTTGCTTCTCTGTGCTTACCTGGCTCCCTAAAGTCCCAAACCAAGTCAGCTGCCCACCAGCTTCAGGGCACTCCTTGGACCCCTGCCCCCTCTGTCCCCTTTTCCTCTGCCATCCTAGTCTTTTCTCTTCTTCATCCATAGCTCCACTCCTTTCTAACATAAATTATTTGTGTCTCTTGTTTTCTCCCACCCCTCGGATCTACTCCTCCAGCACCCTGACCAGCACAACTGGCCCAGGACAGAGCAGCACAGGAGGGTAGCTGAGGAAAGTGGATGGGGAGGGGACAGAAAGTGCTGATCATTATTATCCTCACCCCCACAATTCTCTCAGCAACAAGAGGCCAGAGGTCCCACTCCTGAAGAAGCAGAGGTAGAACTATAAAAAGCCAGTGCTATATTTTAGCCACCGACCTGGCTCTACCTACACGCCTCCTTCCCTATCACATCATACAATTAGAGCTGCAGGTGACAGAGATGAGACACACTGACCTGTGCTCAGCAAAGCTCAGACTTCTCAGTAGCTGGGAGTAACATTGAGGTTACAATTCAAACTCTACAAGGCTAGGTCTGTCTTCAGATTCAGAGACTCTACCCTATAAGGTCACCATTGATGGGAATACATCATACTTCCCAGTGTGTCAGGAACAATGACAACCAGAGACCTTTGATAGCATGGTTCCCACATGGTGGTGGGTATCAGGATCCCTTGGAACCTATGAAAATCAAGTGACTGGCCCTAGCCCCACTGATCTGATTCAGTGGGGGCTGAGTAAGCCCCAACAATGTATAGTTCTAACAGGTTCCCAGGTGATGCTAGTGCTGCAGGTCCAGGGACCACACTTTGAGGGCTTCTGTCAAGGCTAAGTCCCTCTTTCTGAGTAAGGAGGGGGATGTCTCCCAAAGTCTTCATTTGACGGAAACACAAGATGAGAACATGGATGCCATCAAAGGAGAGGCCACAACTGGAACTCAGATTTCTTGACTCAAAAAGTAGAATTCCTCTGCAAAGAGTGAGAGGTTAAGGAGAAAAAGGAAGAGAGAGAGAGAGAGAGAGAGAAGTAGATAAACTTAATAAAGGAGAGGAAGCAGTAAACAGCTCCTAGAAGTCTGAGAGTGTGTGGGGGAGGACACAAAGGCAACCCAGGACGGGAAGTTCCTGGACTTGAAACTGACCTGTGCCCTAAGTTCTAGCACTCTCTAGTAGGCTGCCCTCTAGCTAATATCATCTTAAGGGAGATAGTCTCTTGGCCCCTGGGAATTGTGTTGTTAAATGGCTTGAAGAGTTGGTGCATGCTAAGAAGGGATAAGGGACTCATTCAGGACACTGGGGGGTAGGAAGTCAGATGATCTCTCTGAGATTTTTCAAATGCTCTATTCCATCATCCTACCTTCTTTTTTGGTTTTCTTGCTATGGTGCCTCTTTCTGAGTAAGGAAGGTTATGAAATGACCACACCTCTGCTTCTACTTGTAGAATAGGAAAAGCTTAACTAAGAAGATACTTGTGACATAGTTACATAATGAATGAGTAAGGTACAAAATGTCCCAGACCCACCCCAGCACCTGTAAGTCTTTCTAGTCAGCTTTGTGTTGACGAGTCTGTCATGGGTTTCTACAATCAGCCATGAACTATAGTTTATATTATTTAGCCTTCAAGAGAATTCCATCCAGCTCACTCCTTCTGAAACACAGCCTTCCCTTGGCTGTCCTGACACCCCACCCTCTCCTGGTCCTCCTCCTTGCTCCTCACCCCTGAAGACAAATGTCATAGGATGCAGTGTCCAGCCTGTCTTCTCATCTCCTTTTATACTCTCCTGCAATGCCCTCTTCTGTCAAGGCTCTAAGCAACATCTGGATGATGCTGAGAAGGCCCATTCCACCTCCAGTGTCGACATCTCATGGGAGCTCTGGGTTTCCATATCCAACTCCTTACTCGGTATTCCTACTTGCCTCAAAACCAAATATTGCCCAACCAGAACTCTGATTTCCTATCCCCCAGTGTCCTGAATGAGTCCCTTATCCCTTCTTAGCATACACCAGCTTTTCAAGCCAAAAATCTAAGTCTTCCTTTTTCTTCTCTTTTCCTTGGCCCCTATGTGCAATCAACTGGCAAATCCAGAAGATGTCTCAAATCTCTCACCTCTTGTCATCTCCCCACTGCCACCTTATCCATTTCAAATCATCTCATACCTAGTTGACTGAAAGTGTGTCCTAACTGATATCCTGTGTCCACTTTGACTGACTACACTCTGTTCCACACAGCAGGTGGGGAGAATGGGGGGGGGTGGTTCCAAATGCAGAAACCAGACTCCATCTAAAACTTTCCAATGACTTACTTCCCTTTACACTTGGGCCAAATCCCCAACTCCATGGCTAAGCTGGCACGATCTCTGGTCCTGCCTCCCCTTCATGGCATCTCATGCCCTCTACTCCCCAAAACCTGTCGCAGGCCCTTGTTAGTCCTAGACCAAGTCACACTCAGTCCTAACCTGGAGCTCTTCTCTGGCTCCCCACCCTCATTCAGATCTCACCTTGACATCTTCTCTGAGACCATCTGAGGATTCCTCAGACTGAGGCAGCCCTCAGTTTCCATCATACCAGCCTGCTTTAGTTCCCTGCAAAGCAGCTCTCATTACCAGGTAACGTTCCTCTATACATATATGTGTATTCATATATGAGGGCTTCTGAGCACAGCCCTCCCTTGGTCTGCTTGTTCACCTCTGTGGCCTGCAGAGGCACTGGGTAAACACTCAGTGGGACCCCAGTGATGCGGCTGACCAGGTTATCTGGGAGATCTTACATGCAGCCCCCAGGCAAGCTAAGAGAAGACAGGGGCATGAGCCAGTGGCAGACTGTCCCCCTGCCCAGCACACCTGGGGACTCTAAGTTGTCCTGACACATAGTCAGCAGAATGGCCAGCATCCTTACCACCATCCCCAGTAAACACTGCATGTCTCACACCAAATACCAAGAGGCAGATGGCACGTGGACACTGAAAATGACCCTAACGCTGACTCCCCTCACTCCACCACTGACCACAGAGCACTCAGGAGCTTCCGAGCCCACTTGAACTTCCCCAGGAAGTAACAAGAAGGCCCTTCCTGGTGACAGGGGCAGAACTCGTCTTTCGTGCATCTGCCTCAGGTGTCTTTGGCCTTTTCAGTTCCCCACCATCTGAGCTGACTCTGGTAACCATTACCACCCTGGATTACCAAACACCAGGTGAAGGAGCACCCTGAACTGTGACCAGGGGCATCTCCTATCCCTTCAGCCTCCATGACTTCCCACTGGGACAGTGGGCACTTCCTGCCCAGCCGGGTCTCCTGGAGGTCTCTCTACTCAAAGTACTCCATCTCCCTTCTATGATGCAGTGCTGCTGTCTTCCTAGAAAGCATCCCTTCTATTCATCTGATATGTCTCTTTTTACAAATTGCACGCGTACGTGTGTGTGTGTGTGTGTGTGCGTCCTTCTCATTCTTTGTCATTGTTAAAGGACAGTTCTGGAAGTGGGGAAGGCGAGGTGCCATTTTCTTACGTTTTCCTGGGTCTATGGCTAAAGCTACCTGGGTCTGTGGCTTAGTGGAAGGAAAAGTCCCGTTGTCGCTGCCATTTGATTGCTTTCCAGAGCATACTTCTCTGACTTCAAGTGACTTGGAGCAGCTTATCTTTTTCTTTTTAGCCTAGTGATTTTCCTGTTTTGTAAAATGCCTGCTCTTCTACTTTGGCCATTTTTCTATGTGGGCTCCTCTTGGCTGCTGCTGACTTGGAGAATTCCTTGTATATTGTGCCTTGGTATTGCGGGTATGTTCTCCCCATCTGTCATCTGTTGACACTATCCAAGGTAGCCTTTGTTGATTAGAAATTCTTAATTTTTATGTGATCAAATTCATCATTTCTGTCTTATAATTTTTGCTCTTGAAGTTTTATTTAAGAAGTCCTTTCTACATATTAGCCTTCTTTAATTACCTTCATCATTTTATCTTTCACATTTAAGCCTTTATTTTTAACCTTTGTGTGTGATGTTTGGTTAAAATCCAGTTTCATTCTTCTCTTTGTAGATATTTTTCCTATATAGGAAGTGTCTATGTAGAGACTTTTCCTGTTGATTTGGGGTTCTGCCATAACACATTAAGCCTCTGCCATACAATAGGCTACCCCTAAGCTTCCTTTTCTGCGTTATGGGCCCATTTGTCTGTACTTGCAACAGAACCACAATTTTCCATTACTACACAGGTGCTGCATGATTTAATCTCTGGCGAAGGTCTCCTCTTTACACTGGCAATTGTCTCTTTAAATAGGGTATTTAATAGTCCTATCTCATGAAGCAGACAATAATGTGACACTCTCAAAAATATATTCAAATATTCTAACATAAAGTGGTCATTTCTTATTTTTGTAAAGTACCAATCATCATTGGTATAGTATGGGGGTGTGGGAGAAAGCCATAAATTGGTAAATGAATGACTGATCTATTCAACAACTATTTATTAAGTACCTAGTATGTGCTAGCTGGCATTGTCGTAAAGGCTGGGAGTAGAGTAGTGAACGAAAAAGAAAAAACATCCTATTCTGCCTTCACATAACTGACATTTGAGTGATAGAAATCAGAAAGTCACTTCGACAGCCTCCTGCTCCCAGCCCACTGCCAGGGGATGCCACTTCCTCACTGGGTCCTGGGTAAGAAACCACTCCCACTCTGGCTCCTTGAGTGGATGCTTCCTGAGAGGAAAGCCAATCTTAACCTGCAAATAAATAAGAGGTTGTCATTTCTCCTGAGGTTTACAGGCAACCCAGATATATAAATTAATCTACTCAAGATTTTATTTAAAAATAAAAGTCAGTGTATTTAGCTTAAGTGAAATAATAGCTCGTTTCCTTTTTGTTCCTCTAGAGTTTAGTTGTTGGTCTAATTTTTAATAAAGATCTATAAAAATGAAAATAAAATTATTGCTGCTATAAATCTTTTAAATAATAAAGTCTGGCTATTCTCATTATGTTTTTAATATTACAGATGAGAGTATCTTATGAAGACAGGAACTTGGGACTTAAACCTAGATGAATCCAGTTCTGCCTGCTCACCCTAATCCTCGGATGAAGGGCTAATGTGGGGGTGACTCAATTCATTTGGAGTCTGCAGGTGATAGGTTGACTCTTCTATAGGGAATTTCTTTGCATTGGCCCCTTCCAGCCAGGGGTAGTCCCAGGATGATTGTGGCTTGTATTCTACCAGGCCCTTGTCTTGGGAAGGTTGAATGGAATTGCGAGCACCATGGGTGGCTACATTTCCACTCTGCAGTCCCCAAAACCCACTGTAGACATATTCACTGGTTTTGGTCACTGTGGATATCACAGAGTTGGCCTGGGGCAGGTGTGTAATACTCCAAAGAGGTTTGGGTTGAGAGAGAATTGGGGTGAGGGGGAATGACAAAATTGGAGACGTGTAAGCTAGCAGGATGACTGTTGGTCTCTACAGTCCTAGGCGGTGAAAATGTGGGCTGATGACTGGGCAGGGGAGGCCAAGGGGGTATAAACTCAAAGCAGCAGCTGTTCATCAGCCACGCCCCTTCCATCCACTCTGCCTGCAGGCTCCTTCAATCTCATTTTGCTCTCTTTACAGAACACTGGGGGGAGGAGCACCGCACCCAAGAGAGGCAGGCTGCCCCTTCACATAGCTGGGTGACATGGATCATGCTTGAACCTCTGTGGGCATCAGTTTTCACTTTGTAAAGTGAGCAGCATGCCCTTCATAGCCTTCCAGGCACAGACAGAGAGCAAGGGATGCAGTCGCATGCCACAAGCCCTCCCTTGAGCGTGATGTCCAAGTTCTTTCTCAGAGCCTGGCCCCTGGATAAACACTGTGACTGCCTCATCTGTTGAAACCCTTATGAGGACCCTGGAGAATGGTGTTTCATTCTCCTTTCATGTAAGGCTCACCTGAGGCTTGCAGAGCTTGCACCAGACATGACAGAATTCACAGCAGGGTCAGCATATTTACTGAAGCTGCATCTCTATAATATTCAGGGTTCTCCAGAGGAACAGAACCAGTAATGTTAAAAGAACATTAAGGAAAAAAATAGGCACTAAATCAACCATGACCTAATGCTCTTTATCACTCCCAGTTTTTAGTCTACACTTATATTTAGACGAAGCCTTCTTTCAAATATCACTCTTGCACAAATTTGAAGAACAAAAACATTAGCAGCTTCACATTACGAGCTGCCTCATGGATGACAGCACCTCTGTGGCTACACATCCCTTGACCTCAGGAGCATGGGGCTGCCCAAGCTGCCTCAGAGACATGACTCCAACTGCCAACCCTCCCCCAAAAGCTGGGGCATGGGGCTGTTGTCTGCTTAGGGTGGGCTGAGTAATCTTTACTGTATATCTCAGTTACAAAATGGAGCACACATTTCTCTACTTACAGGGAAATTCCTTCTTTAGTTCCACAAGGCAGCTGGTTTTGATTGGAAATGCAGGGAACGTAGACTGGTGGTCACTTCACAATGAAGAGTTCTTGCTCCAGTAACAACAAATCTGAGCACTGCTGCCCTGTTTCTGTGTCTTCCTGCACACACAGCAGCTTCCGTCAGAGTCAAATGTAATCATTCTGAAGACATTTTCACTGACAAATCAAGCTCAAGGCACACAAAACAGTGACACCCCGAAGTGCAGTGACTGAGTGTGCACAGGCACAGCCGGTCCCAGTCATTCACAACTGCCTCCTGCACTCTGGCAGTGGTGCCTCACTGCAGTTTGAGGGATAATCCAATGTGGGGGAAGGCACGTCTTTAAATTAGTGAACCATGACATTGGGTTCTTTACTACTACCACAGTTTATTCACTAAAAACATAATCTTCAAAGGTGACCCATCCCCCATTAAAAACCATGCTCCTGACTCTGAGGTTGGGGCTCTGCAGCACCGACTCCCAGCCCTACCCCCTCACTGATGCTTTGGTCCAGCTAATCTGAGCTTGCCTCAGTTTCCCAGGCACAAAGCCTTCTCCTGCCATACCATCACTCTTCTTCTCATCACTCTTCTTCTCAGAGGGGAGTGTGGAACTCTAAGGAGGGGAAGAAGGGGAATCATAATGACCTTATGAACTATGAACATTTTCGAGCCAGGTGTGGTAGTGCATGCCTGCCTATACCCAGCAACTCAGGAGGCTGATGTGGGAAGGATCACTTGAGCCCAGGAAGCTGAGGCTACAGTGATTATGCCACTGCTCTCTAGCTTTCGTGACAGAGTGATATCTCTGTCTTAAAACAAAAAATACATTTTTAAGAGTCAGTCTAGGTGACTCACATGCAGAGCCTTATCCATGAGCATTAAACTACCCTGAGGGGGCAACACCATCACCCAGATTTACCTTCTTATTATTAGACATCACTACAAACTACAACTTTCTAGCTGACATTCATTATTCTAATATATGCCATCTCCCTTCTAAATAGGCTGACCACACAGCCCAGTTATCTTGGGGTGGCATATTGTCAATACCATTCCTGTCCCTCTCAAACATGGCCCATTTTGGACAATTCCCACATATAAGGCCATCAACTCTTAAAGCCAGGATCAATCCACTGATATATCTCACAGCCCTTGGAATAGTCTCTCCTTATTCTCAAAGCACTCACATTTAAGGATATTTGAACTACACCCCAAAAGCAAAAGACTCTCCTCTCCACTCGCCAACTAGGCATTTACATCTGCTGTTCTTCAGCATCTGGCATCATTTCGGGAAACAGCTCCGTGACGGACAACCAGAGTTGGGCAGCTCTGCTCACATCCCCTCTCCCTACAGGGAGGGCCTGAGTTTGGGTGGGCAATGCGGTTGGCCAGGGACACACGGCCATTCATGGGCGTAGCAGGAAGGAGAGCCTTGCTCCCCAGGCCCCCAGAGGAGTGCTCTTTCATCTTTCCTCTACATCACAGAGGACTGGACTAGCACCAGGTTCCTGAGGCTCGAGGCATTTCTGGAACATTTCAAATCCAGTCTGAGAGCCACCCATAAGAACTTGAGCCTGCGAACCCTGGTTTTCTATCCCATGTTACTCCCAGGAAGGCCTACCTTGTCGGGCTGTCTGAAACCCCACCAGGTTCTCCCACCCTCCCCTGGTTTGGCCCGCAGTACCCTCTCCCTGTGGCCTCTCCATCTTCCTCCCCAGAGGACAAGCTCCATGAGACCAGGGCCTTGCCACATCCTTCTCTACCATGTGCCCAGACCCTATTCCTCGGGTAACACCTGCAAATCCATGGAACCAGCTCGCTGGGCTCAGGTCCCAGCTGGTATTCTGACTCCCCAATCATTTCCCTGCAAACCACATGCTTTGTACTCCAAAGAGAGTTGCCTGCCTTAACTCCCACATTCTGTCCTAAACCTGGCTTCAGATTTACAAAATTAGTTCCTACTGCTGCTGCTCTAAGTAATGGTCTGTTTGGGTTCTCCAGCGCTGTAGTACCACTTCCCAGCACTCCTGTGATGGATGTTGCATTAGCCTGCTGGTACAGCCACACAGAATACCCCAGGTGGGGCAGCTTAAACAATAGGCATTTACTTCCCACAGTTCTGCAGATATTGAAGTTCAAGATCAGGGTGTGAGAAGGGCTGATTTCGCCTGAGGCCTCTCACCTTGGTTTGCAGACAGCTGCCTTTTTAGAGTCTCCATGTGGGCATTTCTCTGTGTGTGGTATCCCTGGGGTCTCTCCCTCTTACAAGGACACCAGTTATATAGGTTTAGGACCCACCCATATAGCCTCATCCTAACATAATCACCTCTTTAAACACCCTATCTCCAGCCAGGTGTGGTGGCTCTCACCTGTAATCCCGCTACTTAGGGAGGCCAAGGCAAGAAGACTGCCTGAGGAATTCGAGACAAGCCTGGGCTTGTCAAGACCTCACCTCTACAATAAATAAAAAAATTGGTTGGGCATAGTGGCACGCACCTGTAGTCTCAGCAGTTTGGAAGACTGAGGCAGAAGGATCGCCTGAGCCCAGCAGGTTGAAGCTGCAGTAGCTATGATCATGCCACTGCACTCCAGCCTAGGCAACAGAATGAGACACTAATTCAAGATAGATAGATAGATAGATAGATAGATAGATAGATAGATAGATAGACAGACAGACAGATGATATAGATAGGAAGAAAGAAATACCCGATCTCCAAATATAGTCACATTCTAAGGTACTTTGTTCAGACTTCAATGTGTACGTTTGAGTGGGGCACACTTCAGTCCATAACAAACATCATCTCAGAAATTCTGAGACAGAGGGGGCCACATTTAAAGACAAGGCTGTTGATGTAAAGGTGGTGCCATGAGAGGCTCTTGCCCCAGGCAGTTCGTCCTTTTGTCCAACAAGTGCTCCCTGAGCACTCCTGATGCCCCCAAGTGCTTGGTGCCCAAGAACTGACTATGACCGTGGACAAGACAAAGCAGACTCCCATGCTTGTGTGCTCAGGGTAGGAAGGCAAAAAACACAAAAAATGAACAGGCAGCTCTGGCATGGATGAGCGCTGTGAAGATTACAGAGAGCATAAAGGAGGGAGGTAGAGAGTGTGCCCTAGGAGTTGAATTTCCTCTGCTTGCTGCACCAATCTGAAAGGACAAGCAAAACTTCCTTGAGGATGACCAGGAGCAAACCTGCTACAACACCATAACGGCCAAAGGTAGAAGCGAGGCCTACTGGCCCCAGAAGGCAGCCGGTCGCCGATGGCACGGCAAACAGCAGGACCTCAGTCATGTTGTTTTGGCTCCAGCCCTGAGGGCCTGAGAGGCCAGAAGGAGGCCCAGAGGGAGGCTCCACAAGGAGGGGCTGGCAGAGGGTCTCCCACCACAGCTGAGGAGCTCTGTGCTAAGGAAATCCACTGCTTTGCTAGTGGGCAGAAAGCAAGCCTCTCCTTGTCTGGAGGGAGCAGTAGTCTCACCTCTCAAGACCACCACCTGTGTACAGCACCCTGAGACACAGCCCCAGCAGAAGATGGCCAGGCCTTCAAGGAGAGGACAGGGTGCGGAGGATCCCATGGCTAGGAGGCAGCTGCTCATTGGTCTGGAGGAAGAGTTTTCTGGCAGAGCAAACAGCAAGTACAGGAGCTGCAGGCCAGGAGTGAGTCTGGGGTGGTGCCTGAGACAGAGAGAAGGCCAGAAAGGCTGGGGCAGAACCAGCAAAGATGAGGGGGAGGCACCTGGACAGGAATGGAGGACTGACTGTGTGAGACTGCAGGCCACTGAGAGGGATGCATCTTTTTTATGCAGACAGCAGCCCCAGAGCTAGGATTTCAACCTCAATTTGAAGATGAGCAGTCTCAGAGAGGGAGGCAAGACTCTCTACCACACAGCTCCCAAGAGGTAGGTGTGTGACCATGTGAGGGGCTGAATGTTTGTGTCCCCCCCAAATCCACATGTTGAAGACCTAACCCATAATATGACTGTATTTGGAGGTAGGGCCTTTGGTAAGTAACTAGATTTAGATAAGGTCATGAGGGTGGGCTCCCACAAGAAGGTTAATGTCCACAGAAGAAAAGCAAGATATCTCTCTCTGTCTCTACCCGCTTAATGCACACACATGGAAGAAAGGCTTTGTGAGGACACGTGACAAGGCATCCATCTGCAAGCCAGGAAGAGGGTCACCACCAGACACCACATCCATCAGCACCTTGATCTTGAACTTCCTGGCCTCCAGAACGATGAGAAATGAATGTCTCTGGCCCTGTAGAATTTTGTTACAGCAGCCCAAGCTTATTAAGATAGGCAAGAATCCAGATACTTATGGCTCACACCTAATTTCTCCCAATGTCCAGCTGCTGGCTAACCCATGATATGAGGCTTCCCTTCAGTAAAGCAGTCACGAGCTGGGGGACAGACGGCTGAAGGTACAGGAGAGCACCACTGATCCAGGGAACTCTTCATAGTCAACCCGAACTTTCCTTTAGGGTGATGGAAGGAAACCACACCTTAGACATAAGAGCCAGGAGGGTGTTTATTACACCAGAAATTGCAGGGGGCAAGTAGGCTGGCACAAGTTATGAGTCAGGCAGAATTCTGGCAGCAATATTAGGAACACACTACGCCCATTTGTGGTCGGATAATTATTAATAATACAAGGTACTTGGTGTGCACTGAAAACTCACCAGGAATAGGAACCAGCCCTCCTGTGAGTGTCGCTTACCAAGTAGGAGCCTCAGGTGTCAGAGTAAAGGCTCCCTCTTGTTGATGCTGAATGGCTTGGGGTAGGAGGCTTCCGCTGCCTCTCAGGACTTGCAGGGTACAACACAGTAACAACACCGGGTCACACTATGTGGCATGTACACTTTACAACACTCTTGCCACACTCTTCCTTACGTATCCTGACAACGCTCGGTGGTAGATATGCTGAGATCCCATCTTGCATATGGGGAAGCGAAGTTATTGGTCCAAGGGTAAACAGATGGGAACCTCCAAGTCCCTGTAGGACATTCACTCACAAACCCATCCTCTCATTCATTGATCCTACTACACACCTACTGTGTGCTTGGGAAGCTCAGCAACACTGACCTCCCCATGGAGGATTTGGGGCTCTCTAGGGGACACATGCATGTCACTATGTTCATGAAGGACTCACATCCAGGGACACACCAGGTAGTCTCCAGAGTCGTGCAGGAGAGCTGAGATGACCGGGGGTATAGACAGCCTCAGCAGGGGGCAGAAGGGAAAAGGGAGCCCTAACCACATCTCCAAGCCAAGCTCTATCTCCCAACAGGATGACAAGCACAGGCCTACTTC
Organism: Carlito syrichta; assembly: GCF_000164805.1. NCBI lineage: Eukaryota > Metazoa > Chordata > Mammalia > Primates > Tarsiidae > Carlito > Carlito syrichta. The sequence goes on from NW_007247459.1 coordinate 447,813, forward strand.
ATTTTTTTTTTTTTTTTTTTTT
>NW_007247459.1:448019-467002 GCF_000164805.1 Carlito syrichta
CCAGGTGGGTCTTGAACCCACGGGCTCAGGCAATCCATTCACCTCAGCCTCCCAAAGGCATGGGATTATAGGCTGAGCCACCGAGCCCGGCTAGGCCTACTTCATTTTATGCCAGGCAGTTCTCTACCTACAGCAGGAGGAGCCTTCTCGAAACACAAGGACATTCTATTATTTGAGCGCACTCACAAAACTGTTGATGTTCCCACCACTCAGCTCCTAGACTGGACTCAGCCCAGACCAGCATGGCTGCCCTGCTCCCAGCCTCCTGTGGCTCTTCCTACAAGCTCCACTCCAGCTGCAAGGTCTCTGCATAGGTCTCTGTTGGCCTGAAAAAAGGCTCCTTTGTCTTCTCTTCCTCTCATTAGCACCTTCTCATCCCTCACATCTGAAAACAATGGTCATTTCCTCCAGGAAGCCTTCTGGGATGTCCCAGGCCTGCTCTGTCCCTTCTTCCCTTCCTGCTGCTCCCACAGTTGCCATTTTACACACTGGGATACGAACTGACCCTATCTTCAACCTGGAAGAAGCACAAGGTGGGCAGATACTTGTGAATTTTGTTCATTAGACTGTCTTACACTCTGGACTAGAAAGTGTATAGACAGATGGATAAGCAGATGGACAGGCATTTCCTGAAGAAGCTCCACCTCTGTCAGTTGTGCCTCAGTTGCCCCAAGTGTGAGTGGAAAGGGAAGGGTTGGAAGACAGCCCCAGGCTGGGCTCACAGGGAAGCTCAGCAACTGTCTCCTCCCAGGTGTAATGCCTCAAGGCCCCTGCATTCCTATGCCTGAGGCTCAGCACCCCAGGTCCCTCAAGCATCCCTAGACCCAGCAAAGGAGAGGCTGTACAATTGTGCCCAGAGTCTTGGGGATCTAGGGTCTTGCCACCCTGTGCTCAGCTAGGGGTGCAGATCAGATGCTGGGCCTCAAGTTCACTGTGTGTGTTCTTAGAGGTGGGAGTCCTCAGGACTGGGGGTGCCAAAAGGACACAGCCAGTGGGGACAGACCTCACCCAGTGGCCTTTAGGGCTGCTCACCGTGGCAGGTGTCCCCTGGTCACTCCTGAGTCCCCACACTCTGCTGCACGGAGCCAGGGCCAGGTCTCTACCCAGCTTCCCCTTCATGAGTCCCTCAGGGCCACAATGGTGTCTCACACCAGAACAGCCAGCAGAGAGAGGCAGGGGAGGCAGACAAGGCCCAGGAATTTCTTTGATTTATTCCAAGACCCCTGATGAGTGGGTGGCCCAGCTCTTCGCCGACTCCTGCTGACAGAAGCCACAATGGCATCCACAAAGGGATCCACCTTCCTGTGGGTTCCCAGAGTCTCCACCATGTACACAGCATCCCACCACAGGCCCCAGAGGCATCTCTCAGGGCTGCTAGATGCTGAGCCAGAAAAGCAAACACACCAGGAAAGAACAACCTAAAGAAAACAAGCACAGAGCTTGATGCTCAGCATTATCCAGCAGCCTCATTATTCAAAAACAAACGAATCAGGTTTCCACAGATCATTCCAGAAAGCTGATACCCCCAGAAACTCCACCCCGCAATTAGTTCTCCTAATGAATAATCACTCGCACATTCACCAGACCACACAGGCACCCCGTATGCCAGGGCTGCAGGCAGACCTGAGTCAGCCTCGCAAGGACAGTGGGGAAGCAGGTGCAGGGACAGGTGTGCTGCTCTCCCTCAGGCCTGCTGGGCCTGCAGGATCAGGGGGCACCAGGTCCCACGGACTCTGTTTCCCAGCCTGACAGCAGGAAGCCAAGCTCTGCCTGCCTCCAAAAGTCATGCCCCAGAATCAGCCCTTCCTGATCTATCATTCACAGCAGCTCGGGCGGTCAGGATAGGCAACCAGCGGCTGCCACCCAAGTCAGCAGTGGGCATGTCACGCCTACATATAAATGTTTTCTCAAAATGTAGAAAGTGACATTTTTTGAATAGCAACATTTTAAAGCATTTTAGAAAAACTAAATAAATTTATGAACTTATGAACTTATGATGTGTGACTGAAGTTTTTTTATATAAGTAATAATATATTATAAATATGTTATATAATAAATATAAAATTATATATATTTAGACAGAACCAAAGAACCATCGCCCACACAGCATCGGTTCAGCATACACATTGTGTGTGTCTCTTAAACCCAGGATTTAAATCCGAGAGACCACAAAGAGCCAGCTCCGATGCAAACACATGAGGGTCTTTATTCAGGCTCGAGTCTGGGCTCATGTATGAAGCCAGCAGAGACTTCAGGGACGAAAGCCTCGATCCAGTATGGCAAGCAGTTTTTATGCACAATTACAGAGGGAGGGGAAAGAACTTTAAACTTGTTTTTACATGATTGGGTAATTTCTCTTAATGGGTACGGGAACACTTGGGATTGGCAGGTTTCTTTTCTGCCTTGCATGAGCTTTAACTTGACTGCCTGTGACTGACAGAAACCCGCTAAATGGGCCATACATTATACTCAAGTAACACACAACTTGAATATCACATAAGCTCTGTGTACCAATAGAGAAATAATCTTCCATTTTGCTATGGCTTTTACATGAAATCACACAAAATATAATATTATAATATTGTGTATAATAATATTCAACTTCACATTATACTTAATTTTGACAATATTCATATTAGAAGTAAATACTTAAAGAGTCAATTTGATGTGATTAAAATTCAGCCCTGCTGTAACACATTTGAGATATGGGATTAAGTATACTTTCAGGTAAGTTTAACATCACACATCTTTATTAAAAGATTGGCTTATTTTATAGAGAACATTAAGAAATAAAGTCATAGTCATTTCCTTTTTTTACTCAGTCTTTGAAAGGCAATTATAGTCTCTTTGATATAAAAATACTACAAGGACTATTTCAGGTAAAATCCTGCAGGCCTGAATTGAACCCCAGTGAGAGTGGGTGGAAACCCTGTTAGGGATGTCAGACTCTGTGAGGACCTGGTGCAAGAGGGTCCCTGGACGTCACACCATCAGGAGGCTCTCTCCCAGGTCTCTGGGCACCTCTAGGTGACCTTTTGGCTGAAGGAGAGATGAAAGATCAGCGGGCAGATCTGCTGACTTTTGTGGGCAAGACTTGACTTGAGCAGAGCATTCCCTGACAAATGAAAATAATACAGTTGAAAACCACTGATCCACATAACCAATAATCACGTTCTAGCGAAGGAGGCAGAAGCTCAGAGTGGCCCAGGTCACCAGGTCATTCAGCAGCAAACTCCAGACTAGGAACGGCATTTTCAAATGTACAAGACATATCGCCAGCTGCTCCGGGCACTGAGATAAAAACATCTGTATCACGTCAAAATCCTTAAGTAGAACTATTACAGAAATGGTCATTTGCTAAAAAGTAATTTTCTTTTCATTTCTTCTCCATTCACAAAGCATTCCTTAAAAACGGTGTATTTTAAGTTTCTTCTTGTCTCTAGGTCACTGATGGCTCAGATTCCTTGGCCAACATTCCACCAACACAGCACTTGCTGTGTACAGTGACCAGCTGCCCAGGAAGGCTTGGGGAAAAACTAGCAAGACAAGTCTCCTCTTGTCTTGCTAAGGATGCTACTGGAAGCCAGCACCTTTTTCGAAGCCCTGAGTTGGCAGGAGCGCCACTGGAGCAGACTCTATTTCCTTTCCATAAATCCTGCTGAGTCCCACAGCCTTTTAATTACAATTTGAAAGACTTGCTGCCTGGGTCTGTTGCCCTGTTCTCAGGAAGTTTCCATCGTGGCTGCAGTGAGTCAGACAGATGCCCTCCAGCATGACCATCTGAGAGGTCCTAGTGGGACTGGGTGGAAAGCTGGTGGCGACTTCACCCACAAGCACATTCTTAAAGATGCCTGTTGGAACACATAGTACGTTCTCAGGCCAGTTGGACATGTCTGCTTCAAAACCTAAAGCTTCCCCACAGTATTCAACCAAGGTGATGATACCAGGTTCAAGCATAATCTCCTTATTGGCGGGAAAGTTGGAAGCTTTCCTAAACTCAGTGGAGCAGAGTGTGGCAGGGGAATGAGAGAGAATACACCTGAACTTACCTGGAGTTGAGTAGTTAACATAATCATCATGCAGTCCTTGGCCTTTGCCTACCATTCACCCCTGACTCTACAGGGGGCTCCTAGATTTTTCTAGGAGCAGAGCCTTTCTTCAACCGAAATTGTACAAACATCATATCAGGCTACAGAACAGCTTGAAGGAAAAATGCAGAATGGGCAGTGGGGAGAGGCAGCCCTTCTCCTTTCACACCCACTGCTACCAACGTGTGCCTGGGGATGCTCCCTGGACACAACCCTAAAAGCACAGCTCTGATGGGTCCTGACTTCTATGGTTTATTGGAATCATCTGGACCTCCAGGGGGGCCCAAGGAACCTCTCTCTTCCTGAAGCTTGGGCCTGGCTCCCTCCTCCTTCCTGGCCTGCTCCCTCCCCAGGGGCTGTCCCCTCCTCTCCTCTCCACAGAGGTGGATGCAGTACTGCGAGAGGTCTGAGCATTGCTGCCTTGCTCTCCTCCAGTTCCCATACTCCACAACAAATCTCTGGGCTGGTGCACCGAACAATGACACAGTTCAGAAACTAATACTTCATCTGTGCTGGGATGGGGGACAGGGAGGCCACGCTGCCATGCCAGAGGGAGTCTGAGAAACCCTCCTCCTCAAGAGCAGCCTTCATCATGGGGGCTCTAGGACCCTTCTCACCTTGGCTGGACATTGCCTGCCTACGTGTCCACAGCAAGCAGTAAGTTTCAAACCAACACACTCGGGGAAAAGCTAAATCCTATATTTGTACAAACAACTTTGGTTTAAATGCTGCTGAGCTATTTCTGTTGAGCTCTAGAAGAATCGCTCACAGCATGCATAAGAGCAATTGCTAAAAAAAATAATGGGCATGGCACATAATAACATAATATTTGTCTCAAGCATCATGTCAAGAAGCCAGGGAAGAAGACAGGGATCAGGAAGTGGCTGCATGCAGCAGCTCCTTGGCCAGTGGGGCATCCTGAACCACAGAACTGCCAGGGGCCACCCTTGACCTTTCCCTGACCACCCCCATATCCAAACTACCTGGGATGCCTCACAGGGCCCTATATGCAGGGTCTCGCAGGGCCTCACAGGACCCTAGATGATGCATGTACTAGGCAGGCTTCTGGTTGGCCACAGTACATTCATGTGTATGTCCCCCTCTTCTGACTCTCCCAAATGGGCACTGACAAACTCCCTGTCTGCACATGCACAGGGCCAGAGAGAACATGGTCCCATCACCTCCAAATGGTGGCCTGTGACTTACCTACAGGTCACCTGTCTCTGGAGAGAGGCACAGGTAGGACTTGACATTTATATTTGGCAAAATCTAAGACCCAATGACATCACACTCAGTGGCATCACTTAAATCCAGATGGACCAAGAAAGTCCCTGAGCAGGAGGAGAAGAAGTGCCTCTCAGCCATGGAACTGCCTGTAAGGATCCCGAAGCTCCCCCAACACTGACAGCCAAGACATAGCTTGAAGTCTCTCAAGACCTTCCTTCTTCAGAACCCAACAACAGGAACCACAAATATCTATGTTTAATCAATTAGTACAAATCAATTAAAATATACTCCACAACCAAGCAGGGGAAGAGGCAAGAGTAAGATGATCATTTCTGAAGCTCTCTCCAGCTTTGCATAATGTCATATTATCTAAAATACATTTTTAAGAAGTTTTCTATATAGAAATATACCAAAATACATCTGAGAGATTTGGAAATGTTCTACAAGTTTAGGAAGTACATTCCACCTAATCTATCATTGTGTTAGCAGTAAAATTGTACACTGCTTTATGCAAAACTTTTGTTGGCTTCCAATCCCTAAACCTCTTGAGGATCATTCAGTCCAGAGAACTAAGATCATTTTCTACTGTTAAGAGTTAGGGAAAGATTTTTGCTTGTGTTAACACAATTTTCTGGTTCTCATTCAACCCCAAAAGCACAGGGCTCATCTTGCAAAAACTAGTGCATCTCTGGACAGGGACTATTCCCTGGAGTCTCATTTATGTGACTGTCAGAAGTTTAAAGAAGTACATTTGCACTAAGGAGAGATTTCTCATGAATCAGTGAGTCTATCACTGTTATCCACAACACATTAAGAAGAAACCATCCAAGCCAACTTCTTGCACCCCTGGAAAATGAGTCAAGGTGCAATTTACTCTGTCTAATACACTGAACCAGGCATTCAAGACTTTGTGATTTAAAAGACCTATTAAAAGTTTCACTTAAACTCCATCCTGCCCTGGAGGGTCTCTCCTGGAGGGTCTAGCGAGTTGCTGCACAGCCAACATGCACCCCAGTGACCACTGCTGGTCCTGGGTTCAATGGCTGGTCATTCTGTTCTCCAGCCACTGTCTCTCCATCAAGTAGCAGAGCTGAAGTCTCTTGTCAAGGATCGTATATAGAAAACAGTTCCTCTTGCTAAAAAGAGATATTTTACTGAAAGCTGTTATCAACAAAAGTGATCACAGAGCATTCTGCAAGCCAGTAATAAGTGAGAAGCCAGAAGACGTGAGTCTCTCACAGGAAGGGTGTTCTGCTGTCCTCGTTCTGCCTCTGGGGAACCCACTGTGAACATTCAGTTTGCAACCATGGGGTTAAGGAAGCAGGTACTCAGAGCCCTGCCACTGTTCCTGCCCCATTCCATCACTCAACATCCCAGGGATGTGTGTTCCTTCGCGTTTTCAAGATGGCCTTGGCCACATATATCATCCAACCTCGCTTTCCCCCTCTCATTTATAAATGTAAGACTCGACTATTTCAGTCTAGTCAATTCATGTCTCCCTTATTTGCCAGTTCCTACGTGCCATGTACTAGTCTTTTTATAAGCATGGCCTCATTTAAGCCCCAAACAAGCTTGGTAGGATCAATACTATCATTCCTGTTTTGCAGGTGGAAAGGCTGAGTAACTTGCCCACATTAGCTAAAGTTCACACTAGGTCTCTCCACAGGAGTCTCCCAAGTGACACATCTCTGGGGTAGTGGCTACTGGATCTAGTCTCAGGCGATGGATACCCATAATCATCAACCAGTGGTAACAATACTGTTTCCTGCTTTCTCTGCCTTCCTTGCTGCTAGTGGAAACCAAAGCAGAAACTCAGTTTGGCCAATAAAACCTAAGCAGAAAACTGCCCAGCAGATTTCCAGGAAATCTTTGCAGTACTGAAAGAGGAAATCAGAAGCAACTGGTACTGACCTTGCCCCTTTCCTCCCCTTGAACTAGGACATGATGGCTAGTTCAAGGAGACAACTGTGGGTCTGTGATCTAGAGGATTACAGACAGGTCAAGCCTCTACACAAAAGCCAGCAGCCTTGAGACTCCTTCTAGGAATGAAAAGCAAGTCATTTATTGGTCAGTTATCTGTTACACCTGTATAAATTCCTAAATGATACACACAGCCATTCTATTTATACACATCGATAATTCAGAGATAGCAGCTATAATAATTCATTTCCTCTATTTCTTAATCTAATAAAGACTTCTACAAAATTTACCTAATTGGACCCACTAATATCTTGTTACCTGAGAGTATGTTTTCCCCACTTCAGAGATAAGAAAAAATAGTCGTGTATAGGTGAAGCAATAAGCCCAAGGCACTCACAGCCAGCTCTTCCCAGGGCATCCATGGAGTCACCATCAGGCAGCAAGGTCACCAGATGGTACAGTTTGCAGGCATCCAGAGAAGGGAGGGCTCTCTAGGAGGTGGAAGGTTGCCCTTCACACGGCATGGCAGCCTGGCACACTCAGAGTTCCAGGGATGTAGGTGGGGCAGCAGGGACACTGAGGTAGGCAGGGGCCTACCTAAAGCAGCAGCACAGCCTTGCTGAAAACCCCACCATTATCATGGACAGAAATGTGTCCTTGCAACTTCCTGTGTTGAAGCCCTAACTACAATGTGACTATTTGGAGGCAGAGCCTTTAAGGAAGACTTTAAGGTTAAAAGAGGTCACAAAGGTGGGCCCTAAGTCAATAGAAGTAATGTCCTTATAAGGAGAGAAAAAGATACCAGAGATCACTTGCTCTACCTCTATGCACAAAAAAGACTCCATGTGAGATCACAGCAAGAAGGCAGCCACCTGCGTGCCAAGGAAGAAGCTCTCAACAACAACCAGTTGGCACCTTGATCTGGGACTTCTAGTCTCCAGAGCCATGAGAAAATAAGTGTCTGTTGTTTAAGCCACCCAGCCTATGGTACCTGGTTGTGGCAGCCCAAATTGATGGAGACAATAACTACCTCAACAGGCAATTCCAGCGGCCTCCATTTCTGCTGCCACAAGAGCCATTTTAGTAATGGTTCTGGATCCACTGTTGAAGGCTGGGCACTCCGGGGACTAAGTTGGTCCAGAATTCTGCCTGAAAGCCTGCGGTGCTTAGCTCTTCAGTATCAGCCAGCTCAGGCATCCATGCCTAGAAGGCTCTGAACTCTAAAGGACATCAGCAGGGCAAGGAGAGACTCTCTGATGAGAAAGCCCCCAGGCCATGGAACAAAGCCAATTTGCTGGGGCCTGTACTATGTGCCTGTGGAGGAGTGTGCCTTGCATTTAAAACCCCAGAGCAAGGCCCCGGGATTTTCTACCTAGCAGGGAGGGGCCACAGCAAGTGAAACACACATGATACCCAGATCAGGCACTGCAGAGAGGGGGCACAGATTCAACCTCCTGTCTCAGTCCCTGCCATTAAGGGCAATTCACAGCCGGGCTTGGTGGCACAGCCTGTAATCCCATGCCTTTGGGAGGCTGAGGTGAGTGGATTGTCTGAGCCCGCAGGTTCGAGACCCGCCTGGGCAATTTGGTGAGACCTCATCTCTACAACAAATCAAAATGAGCCAGGCGTGGTAGGGCACACCTGTAGTTCCAGCTACTTGGAAGGCTGAGGTGGAAGGATCGCCGGAGCCCAGCAGGTCGAGGCTGCGGTGGCCGGGAGCAGCCACTGCACTCCAGTCTGGGCGACAGAGTGAGACTCCAACTCAAAAAAAAAAAAGGCAATTCACATTACATTTGATAGAAAAGAAAATATTTCTGACCAGGGAGAGACACTGATGGCCTCAACTAGAACATTAGGAATGGAAAGAGGCAGACAGAGGGAAAGATGTTTGGAAGAATGAACCTTTGTGCCTGAGGTATGGTGTGTATGTGCAAGTTCACTATGTGTGTGTATTTGTGTTGTGCATGTGTATGTACGTGTGGTATAGCATTACAGGGATGGGTGCATTATGTGTACACATGTGTGTAAATGTATGGGTGTGTATGACATATGTGGTATGTGTGCATGTGTATGTGTGTGCCTGTTTATATGAGTGTGTATATATGTGGGGGGTATGTGGTACAGGTGGCAGGGGAAGGAGACAGGAACTGCAGGAGTGAGAAGCACCTCTACCCATTCCTGGTGCTGAAGGGTAGTACAGAGATGCCTTCCTTTTACCCTCACAGAATGTTCCAGTTGACCCTGTCCCGGGGAGGCCCACCCAGGACTTCCAGTTAGCACCCACTGCCTCACGGTTCTTACTTTACAGGGAGGACACAGGGCACAGCAAGGGCTGCCTCCTGCCCTGTGCTGCAAGCTGGCTTCGGCCACCCCTGCAGGCAGTTCTCCTGGCCAGAACACCATGTTCCCGTGGACTATGGCAACCTGTGTTTCCCTATCAGCTTTTCAGTGCTATACCCAGAGCAATGAGTGAACATTGCTCACTCGCTCACTCACTCACTTATTCAGTTATTCATTTCACTCAGTGGGAGGGGTGGGCCTGAGGGTCGGCTTCACTCTCTCCAGAGCCCATCCAGGAAGGCTCACCCCTAGAAGACCGGAGAGAGGAGCAGAGCCACGGGAGGATGAGGTTGCTGCTGCCTTGCTCTCCCTAGCCTTCCCAGGGATGGAGGAGTCACTGATGGACATGAGGCCTCTGCACTGGTGGAAATAGGAGGCATGGAGCATTAGCAAAGGGCTATGGGAATGGGTTTCAGCTTCAGACAGTGCTAGAGCCTCAGCCCAAGTATCATGTGAGCCTATCTCCCCAAAATTCCCATGACTCCCTAATCCAGCCTAACCAGAATGTCCCAGCTGACCCTGTCCCTGTGAGACCCATCCAGGCTTTCCAGCTTCCTCAGAGCCCCCCTGGTTCATGACACAGACCAACAGGAGTTGGGCAGTTACAGCATCGACTGCCCTTCTGCAATGCCTTCCAAGGGTGTCCACATCAGCCACCCTGAGGTAATTTGAAAGTAAAAGGGATAGAATTTAAATTACACTGTCTCATTTACAGTTGCCCTTGCTGGAGGAGAGAAGAAACAGCCCTGGGAGAAATTCCATGTGATAGCTAATAGTAGCTACCAAGGAAATGCAAGCCCTGAAGCCATTTAATGGGCCCAGGAAACGAGCCGAATTTCACTTTTTGGTGCCTGGAAAATTCCAGAACTGCCTTATAGAAGTCAGGTTCCTGAACCTCAAGAACCCTCCTACTGAAGGCTGAAATGAAAGGCATTCAAGAAGTAGAACAGCCTGACCAGCTACCTTAAGCCTACAGCTGCCCCACATGCCCTGCTCCCACTCTCTGCTGTCTCAAATGGCGTGACCCTTTAGGATGTCACCAGGTGGATGACACAACTGCAAGTGTGGAGGATAGACCCATCAACCATAGCTGAGCTTTGAGAGTCTGAACTACACACCCCAGCCCCCAAGTCTCCTTGTGGTCCTCAGTACCCTTGGCCTTAACATGCAAGCGCTAAGTGTGTTAAAATGCAAGCATGTAGCAGTCATGCTCAAGGGCACTGAGCTTCTCCATGCAAACACAGGCATGAAGTCTTGCCACATGTGTACTCCCTTGGGACAGATCCTCAAGGACAGGCCCTTCCCTGGTCACTTTCGGAATCCAACCCAAACACAGAGAAGATGGAAGCAAGACATCTGGGGTGGCACCTTTCAAATATCAAGGAGCATGAGAATCACTGACAGCACGTGCACAACGCAGATCCCCAAGCCCTATGTCACAAGCACTCCTTTCTGCAAGTGATAGCCAGGGACGTGTAGGTATACATGTGTGACCTCCCCATACTAATGCAGATGCTGCTGCACGGGTCCAGGATCAGACACGGAGGGTTCCAGTCACCATCAGCATCCTTAGTCTTAGCCTCTGTACAGTATAAGCTCAATACCCTGTCGCTAACAAATACTAGAAAAGGAAGTAATTAGGTAATGTGTGTTATATCATAGTGATTGACTGCATGACACATCATACAGCTTTCTGACATGAAGAATCACTATTCTACTGTACCAAGATTCAGCAAATTCCACATTCACATTCTGCCCTCTACATAAACACTGGGTCTGATAAATGCATTGGGAGAGTCAGAGATAAGAGAGGACATTCTTCATTCAAACAGGATTGAGGAACACTGGATTCCACTGAAATAAACAATTTCTATGTTGCAGGCCTTCTCAGGGCCTTTGAGATGCTAGTGGACATTATGCATCTTTAAGAAAGAATGACAGTGTATCATATTTCCCAAACTTATTGGGTCAAAGAACCTTATTTTATTTTATACTGTAAGATAGTTTAACATCATAAAACATAACTTGGGAAAGTTCCATTTTCACTATTTCCAGTTTCACCAAAACTTTCTGGTTTTCAAAAGGCTTTTGCCAATATGAATCTTCTGGAATATTCAAGCCTAATCCTGCCTCTGCAGTGACACCCAGCAATAGTCAAGAGGCTATACTTGTGCTCACCTGAAAATGTTTGAACAGATTCCATAACTAGAAATTCTGGAAAACCACCAGAATAATTATTAGAATGCCTCAATTCTAGGACACGTGATCAGTCTGGTAATGACTTATAGAGAAAAAAGGGGGGAAGGCAGTGAGAACATCAATCCCAGTAGACTAGGTCACCCTGGGGTAACTAATAGACCAGCCAATACACTGGTAGCACATATGTACAACAGCTAATTTCTCACTCAAGCTAGTCATTCATTACTGCCAGCTTGGAGCTCTGCTCCACAACCCCTCACCCTGGGTTGCAGAATGGTGGAGCAGACTGCCCCAAACAATGGTATCACTCTTCAGAGGGCAAGAGAGCTCTGAAGGATCACATGCCAACAGTTTACTCCAGTCAGAAGTGACACACAGCACTCTTACAACTCTTGGGGCAGAATCATTCCCCAGGCCCACCCTGCTGAGTGCCACCAAGGAGAGGAGCTGGGAATCCTACCAACAGCTTGATGACAACTATGGGGCATGAGCCTGTTGCAATCCCATGCATGTGACATGTTCTAGTTTCAGCAATATTAAGACATAAAGACGAACCTTGACATTTAAGAAGATGAAATTTAAAAGCCAGGCTAAAGTTCCAACCATGTTTACTCAGTAGTTACTTTTTACATAGATAGGAATTGATGTACGTATGGGCGAAGTGTCTGTCTGTTATACAACAGCTCTGGTTGAACAGCCTGCCTTGCCAAGGCTGGAATGAGCTCCCAGGTCAAGGTCCTGTAGGTCCCACCTCCTCTCTCCCATACCCTGACTTGAATCCCAGGCTTGCTGCAAAGGAGACAGCTAGCTTTTTCTCAGCATTTGTTCCCTGTCCCTTAGCAGAGGCACACAGAAGTCCTGAGCTCTTCTGCTGCCTCCTAGGGCCTCCTGGGGTGCTGTATTCATGTTTGCAGTTGCATAAATCCATGCAGTGTGGAAACTCCCTTCCTAATGCCCCCCTGCCAGGATTTTGTGATGCTGTGGCAGTAGAAGCAAGTACATGCAGGCCACTGATTTTAGCAGGGAAAGCCACATGCCTAAGCAGAGTGGTGAGCCAGAGGGTTCTCAGCAGAACAGCCTCACTGCAGGAACCAGGGACCTCTGTTAGTTCCCCAGTCCCAGCCGCAAAGGTGAGTGACCCTTTGCATCTGTTCTCCCATCTGATCACACATCCCTTGAGGGCGGCTGGGGTGATGCATGATTATCCTGTCTTACAGATGAGCAAACATCTACTCAGTAAGGAAAAAGCTCAAGGTCACTTGGCTAATTTGTGTCTGAGTTCATTGACCATTCAGTGCTTCTGATCTCTCTGCCACTGGCCTTCTGCCAAGGCCCGTGAGGAGCTGGAACTGTGGGAATTCACTTTGTGAAGATCCTTATTCTAGGTCTGTCAGTACCAGAGGGAATCTGACTGGTTGGGTCCATTCTAGAAAAAAAGCACTGGAATATGACAAGGTGGGAGCAGGCTGGAGCCAGCCGGGGGCCTCTACTCTTATGGGCCATCATTCCATCAAGGCACAGTACTAGAATCCCACAGGGTGTTGTTTTGCAAGTTATTTCACAACACACAAACATTTGCATTTGTAAGAATAATGAACAGAACATCTTTCCAGAGATGGGGGGCCATGCTGTCTCACATGGAAATTTCTGGGCAACTCCCTCTCTCTGCCCACAGGACAGGTCTTCTGGGAGAAGGCCCTCTCCCATATTCCTTTAGGTACAGAAGGTAGTGGCTTATGCCATTCGCCCTGCTCCTCTCCCTGGCAACGGGGACTGATTGGGGTGGCACATGCCCTAGTACGGGCAACGTGCATGAGGAGCCCTGCAGTTCTCCAAGAGAGAAGCTGCTGAGCAGGTGAGGTGCCACCTGCTCCGTGCCCAGGTGATGACACTGCTCTGAGCACTCTGGTTCTTTACCAGCCCATGTGAGAAGAAGACAAGCAGCAGGCCTTGTACGTGCTACCAACAAGGTACTCTAAGGTACATCAAAGCCTGGGGAGAGGGCCTTTGGGTGCACATGCCATTCTAGTGTGCCCTTCCTGGAATATACGAAAAGAGAAAAAAGTCATCTAAAGCACTATTCAGTTTTCTCCCCCTTAACAACTGTTCCTATTCTATTAAGGAAAACTACTTTAAAAGTTAGAAGACCTGTTAAATGTACAGTAAGATGCTTACTAGTTAAAATAATCCTATGGTAAATCCTTTGGCAAACAAATAATTACTGCCAATATTTATGTATATTTGACTTATAACTGCCTTAAGTTTTTAATACATACTAATGCTTGCCTGCCCCTTGGGTTGGCCTTTCTGAGGAGGGGCACTTGAGAGGAGACCTGAATAGCAAGGAGGTGCCTGCCATGTGACAACACATTTAAAAAGACAAGATAATAAGGAACCCAAAAACCTGAAAAACTTCCCTCAATTAGTTCAGTTCACAATAACGACAAAATTACAAAATCGCATTTTTAGAACCCAAATCAGAAGAAAATAATAAGGTGATCAAGCTCTTGGGCACATTTCCACATGGAGGTTGTGAACATTCTGGGTTCTATCAGCAGAGTCTCCCTGGCTCCCCTGTTTGGTAGATTTCCAAGACCTAAATATTCCAAGATGGCTCCAGTTGTTGGCCATAGCTTTGTTATCTAGGTTAACTCATATCTACTTTCTCTTCTTTGCATGATTTCCCCCATCACTCATGGCTTATCAGTGAGATTTTGCTGAAAGTCTGGAGAGGCCTTCTGTGATCAGGACTAATGGAGCAACTCCATTCTAAGGAAGGCAGCTCCCCTTCCACAAAGGGACATCAAATAACAGGAGATGAGGTGTATTTGGGTCGCATTTTTCTGTTTTGTTGTGCTTTATCCAGAAATTCAACGTAATTTACAGACTCAAGTGATTTCTTTAGAATAAATGTCTTTACTCTGGGTCTTTCCTTTGCTGATCTTTGGAAAACCCATGGCTTTTGCTGTCCTGGAAACTCTCCAAGTCAGGAGGATATCTTAGCAATCTTTGAAAGCATGGACTGACTCTGGATGGCAGCACTTTTTGGGATTTTGGTAATTCCTGCCCACAGCTAAGACAGTGTACTCCCCTCCCCTATCATGCAGAAGGGCAGCAGAACCCTAAATCGAGTCACCTCCTGGCCTGGGCTACAGAGAGGCACTGCCTTCTCATTCATGTCCACCTGCCTTTTTCCAAGCCATGCATACAGAGGCTTTGCTGTGGCTTAAATGTGTGTGTCCTTCCAAAATTCACATGTTGAAATTTAAGCCCCAAGGTGATGGGATAAAGAGGTGAGGGACCTAATTACCTCTGGGAGGTGATTAGGTCATGAGGGCCTCACCCTCGTGAATGGGAACAGTACCCTTACAAAAGAGGCTTCAGAGAGCTGCCTCTGCCTTCTGTCTTTTCTGCCACATGAAGACACAGTGTTGGTCCCTTTTCCCTTCTGTCTCCTGCCATGTGAGGAAAGAGAAACAAGCACCATGTATGGAGCAGAGAGTCCTCACCAGACACTGAATCACCTGTTATCTTGATCTTGGACTTCTTAGCCTCCAGAACTGAGAGAAATAAAGTTCTATTTTTTATAAATTACCCTATCTATGGCATTTTGTCATAGAAGCAGGGATGGATGAAGGAAGGCACCATGCAGGCTAGCAACAGGCCAGATACCAATGATTTTAACGTAGTAATTCCACGTTTATAAATGTACACTTAGTAAAGAAAAGGACAGGAAAAAACAGGCATGAAGAAAACAAGATGTTCATGGGATCTCTGTTTACAGCAAGAAAAAAAATAATCAACCACTAACATTCAACAACAGGGCATTACAGCAGTCACTTGCTGCTAAGTATGTCTGGCTTCCCTCCTTCCAGATGAAGGGTGATAGTGGCCTTCGTGTTCCTGGGAGATGAGGCCACAGGCCCTGCTTTTGCTGGTAAACAGTGGGCAGAGGGGACATGGACATGCCATATCTGGGTGGAAGCCTCAGAGCCACTGCCTGACCTCCCATGCTCCTCTGTCCTTGGCTACCAGCAATGTGCTTTGCAGTGGCTGTTCCTTGGGTCTGCAGCCCAGTGGCCCCCGCCACCCCAGGATGGACAAGGAACAAGAATGAGAAACTTGTGTAGGTCACTGAGATTTTGAAGTCATCACTAATGCATAACAGAGTTTATTGTGATTGATACAGAAATGGGCATCTACTAGTCATCTACTGCTATAAAAAAACAAAATAATTTATGTAGGCTGATATTAGAAGGTGCATGGAAAGTTTGGTAAAATAATATCTTTTGAACATCTGGAAGGCAGATCCTCTTCGTGATAAGAGGAGGTGAAAGACAAAATGACAGTCCTGAGGGTCCCCGGTGACTGGGTTTGGCAGGTAATGCAAGAAAGAGATGAGCCCAGAAAAGAATTGGCCAATTTGTAACAAGGAATGAAAGAAGGAGTTCGTATATTTAGGGACTTACTGAGTTAGAAGATGAAACAGTTTCTCATCTCCAAAGAATAAGAGATTAAATCAAGGATGGGCTTTGGGGTATAAAACCAAATTATAAAGGCAAGAGTAATGAAGGGTAGAAACTTTACACTATTGTCATAAATTGTGAATTGATTAAAAGCCCAGGCATTACTTTTATTTGGACAAATAGCTTAGGGGGAAAATAAACCTAAAAACAAAGAGCATGGATTTCTGTAGATGCCTGATGGACCCAAGGAGGCTGCAAGTAAGTGGAGTGCTGGAGAGAGGCAAGGACACACACTGTCTGCAATGCTTCTATGAGTCTGTAATTATCTAAAGCAAAAAAAGTAAAAAAAATGATACAGATCTGCATTACTTAGTGCATATGGGTGTTGAGTAAATGTTCAGGGGGAAAAGAGTATATGACTAGCATGATTCATACATGTGCAGAGCAATAACTTAGTAACATCTGAAGGACAGATACCAATAATGCTTTTCCAAGAATAAGGAATTTTCAGATTTCAATTTATTTTCTTCTGTTTAATCTGCATAGGCTATCGTTTTCTAAAGTACTTATGTGGGCGTAATAAAAAAAAATCCCACTTAACTTTCATATAAACTTATATGTTTATATGGTTATATATTATATATAAGTACTTATATATTATACAAGCAATTTAGTCTATATATAACAAATACGTAATATATAATATATAAGCATGTGAGTATACATACAAGTATATACAATGTTACATATTCTATATCTTATATATATTGTAATGATTAAAATTATAACTACTGTATTTATGGCTTTGTGATTATCTCCTAGGTATCCATATGTTTTAAATACCTAGTCACTTTCACCCTCAACGCTGTGACGTGAAATCACTCACATGGCAACTAAGAAGCTGGTTAAACTTCATGTTGAGTGTCAGACTCAAGGCAGATCACAGAGGGCCCAATACTGTTCTACTCCATTATTATTTTGTTGCTTGCTTCTGTTGGCAACCACTTAATATAAAACATCACAGGAAGCAACAATGGAAAGTTAATGACAACAAAATATACCTAGAAATCTGTAAATTCTTGTGCAAACAGGCAATGGAGCATATAAATTTCTAAGGAAAAGTAAATAAGACTGTGTCTATAAGATTATTTCAAGGACGGGCATGGTGGTTCATACCTATAATTCCAGCACTTTGGGAGGCTAAGGTGAGAGGATTACCTGAGCTCACGGGTTTGAGACCAACCTGGGCAACTTAGCGAGATCTCATCTCTACAATAAATAAAAGAATTAGCCAGACATGGTGGTGTGTGCCTGTAGTTCCAGCTACCTGGAAGGCTGAGGCAGAAGGATCACCTGAGCCCAACAGATCAAGGCTGTGGTGGCCATGAGCATGCCACTGCACCCTGGGTGACAGAGTGAGACTCTGACTCAAAAAAAAAAAAAGATTATTCAAATCTATATATTTTAAAATATAGGGTACAGATGTATCCTACTTTAGCAATCAACCACCCACCACTCGCCTTCAAAATTCCAAATGATAAAGCCAGAGTTAAATGCCTTTTTCTGTCTCATATTTCTCGTTGGTTTCCTTTAGGCTGGGTTCATCATTTGATTATTTTTTTCGCTTTAATTTGTACACAGTATCTCACAGTTCTTCCCAGGGCAAAGTGACATACACGTAGCCATTACAGTCAATACATACAGTGTGCCAGGCACTGTACGAAAGGATTCACATGCATTTATGTATTTTAATCCTAATAATACCCTGTAAAGCAAGCACTGTTGTCTTCATGAACAGACACTAATTGTTCTCTCTGCCCAGCTCTGTGCCTTCCTGCTTTGCCAGGGGACCTAGTCCCATCACTTTCTGGTAGCTGTGCTCTTACAACAGGAGCCAACTCTGGACCAGTGGTTGAGTTCCCACAAGCTTCCCCAGAAATTTGGAATCAAGGTTAAAAGATTCCAAAAATAATAAATTTTTTAAAGATTTTATTTTCTAAAAAAATTTGATTTTTTACTTTTTAACCAGCTTTTTAAAGATATAATTCACTTACCATACAATTTACCAATTTAGTGCACACAATTCAATGGTTTTTAGTATATTCAGAGTTGTGCAACCACCAGCACAATCTAATTTTAGAACATTTTCATCACCCTAAAAGAAACCCTATGCCCACTAATAGTCACTTGCTATTCCTTCTGAGGTGCCCAGACCTGGGCAACCACTATCCAACGTTCTGACTATACATTTGCCTATTCTGGACCACTATCCAACGTTCTGACTATACATTTGCCATTACGTAAATGGAATCATACAATAAATATGTGGTCTTTTGTGACTGACTTCTTTTGCTTAGCATACTTTCAAGGGTTACTCAAGTCATATCATATCTCAATTCTTCATTTCTTTGTGTTGCTGAATAATATCACAGCATGCAATGTACTTCTGTATACTACATTTATTCAACCTTCATCAGTTGATGTGTACTTGGACTGGTTCTACTTCTTGGTTGTTATTATTATTATTATTTGAGTTGGAGTCTCACTCTGTCGCCCAGACTGGAGTGCAGTGGCCACTCCCAGCCACCGCAGCCTCGACCTGCTGGGCTCCGGCGATCCTTCCGCCTCAGCCTTCCAAGTAGCCAGAATTACAGGCATGCGCTACCATGCCCAGCTGATTTTTTGATCTATTGTAGAGATGAGGTCTCGCTGCCCAGGTGGGTCTCGAACCCACGGGCTCAGG